>NC_058413.1:105623174-105635078 GCF_002201575.2 Neomonachus schauinslandi | reverse complement strand
AACATAGTTTGCCATCAGGAAGGTGATGCTCCAGCTTTGTTGTTCTCAAGATCGCTTTGACTGTTCTGGGTCTTCTGTGGTTCTCTCCAAGTTGTAGGTTTGGTGGTTCTTTTTCTGTGGAAAATGCCATTGGACTTTTGATTGAGATTGCATTGAGTTTGTATGTTTTTGGTAGTGTGGATATTTTAATGCTATTGTTCTTCCATTCTGTGAGCAGCGAATATCTTTCCATGTATTTGTGTCTTCTGTTTGTTTCATCCGTGCCTTACAGTTTTCAGCGTGCAGGTCTTTCACCTCCTTGGTTAAGTTTATTCCTAGGTATTCCTGGGATCTGTTCCAGGGATACAAGATTGGTTAGTTCAACATCCACAAGCAAACCTTTGTGAAACACCACATTAACAAAATAAAGTATAAAATCGTATGATCATCTCAAATAGATGCAGAAAAACCATTTGACAAAATGCAACATCTATTATGATTAAAACTCCTAAAAAGTTGGTATAAAGGGAATGTATCTCAACATAATAAAGGCGGTATAGGACAAACCCACAGCTAAAATCACTCAATGGAGAAAAGCTAAAAGTTTTTCCTCTAAGATCAGGAACAGGACAAAAATGCTAATTCTCACCACTTTGATGCAGCATAGTACTGGTAGCAAGCAGACAAGAAAAAGAAATAAAAGGCATCCAAGTCAAAAAGGAAGAAGTTAAAAAAATAAAAAGTAAAACCGTCACTATTTGCAGATAACATAATATAGAGAAAACCATGAAGATTCTAACAAAAAACTGTCAGAACAGACGAATTTAGTAAAGATGCATGATACAAAATCAATATACAAAAATAAATCTGTTCCGTTTCTATACGCTTAAAACTATCAGTAAGAGAAAGTTAAAAACCAATCCCATTTAAAATTGCATCAGAAAGAATAAAATATGGGCACCTGGGTGGCTCAGTTAAAATGTCTGTCTTGGGCTTGGGTCATGATCCCAAGGTCCTGGGATTGAGCCCTGCTTTGGGCTCCCTGCTCCCAGCTCTTGTTTTCGCTCTCAAATAAATAAATAAAATCTTAAAAAAAAAAAAAAAAAGAGTTGCATGCTCTACCACCTGAGCTAGCCAGGAACCCCAGTCCTTTATATTTCTCTTATCAGCTGTAATGTCTCCTATTTCATTTCTGATATTGTTTGAGTCCTCTTTTTTCTTGGTGACTGTGCACAGGTTTTTCATGAACTTTTTTGGGGACATAGATATTTATAGCAGCATTTTTCATGATAGCCAATGGGTGGAAACAACCCGAATGTCCATCAATGGACAAAATAGATAAACCAAATGTGGTGTATCTATAAAATGGTATAGTGTTCAGCCATAAAGGAATAAAGTCTTGATACATCCTAGGACTTGGGGGTCCCTTGAAACTGTTAAATGAAAAGTCAGTTATAAATGTCTACATACTATGGGGCGCCTGGGTGGCTCAGTCGGTTAAGCTTCTGATTCTTGATCTCAGCTCAGGTCTTGATCTCAGGGTCGTGAGTTCAGGCCCCTTGTTGGGGGCACTGGGTGGCTCAGTCAGGTGGACTGAGTCCAGCTCTTGGTTTCAGCTAGGGTTGTGGTCTTGGGGTGGTAGGATTGAGCCCTGTATAGGGCTCTGCACTAAGTGTGTGGTCGGCTCTGTATTCTCTCTCTTCCTCTGCCCCCCCCACTCGTGCACGTGTTCCCTCCCTCATTTGCACGCCCTCTCTCAAAAATAAATAAAATCTTTAAAAAAATAAAATAAATGTCTACATATTACATGTTTCCATTCATATGAAAGTCTGGAACAAGTGAGTATATAGACACTGAAAGTAAATCAGTGGTTGCTTAGGGTTGGGGAAGAGATGGATGGGAATGGTAGTTAGCGGAGGATAAAAAGGTGATAGCTTAAGGATATGGGGTGTTAGGGTTTTTATTGAGATATACCTGACATAAAACATTTTATTAGTTTCATGTGTACATTATGATTTTATGTATATACCAGCATGATTGCCAGAGTAAGTCTTTGTGAACATGTTTTAATTTTTCTTGGATACCATATAGTTTGTGCAATAAATAAAATATTTTTATATAAATTTTATATATTGTATATATGTTTATATATATTTATATATATAATTTTATATATTTTATATTTATAGCATGAATATATTCTGTTATTCTTTCAAGCACCTACCTGTGTTTATTTCAAATTCATATGATTCTTTTTTTCCAGCGAGTACTGAGCCATCAAGATGATACAGCTTTGCTAAAAGCATATATTGTTGAATGGCGAAAATTCTTTACACAGTGCGATATTTTACCGAAGCCTTTTTGTCAACTGGAGATTACTTTAATGGGTAAACAGGGCAGCAATAAAAAATCAACTGTAGAAGACAGTATTGTTCGAAAAGTAAGTTACTTTTTGCATTTTTTACCCTAATCTTCAGAAAGAGGGTAATTTTACAACTTTAGAAAGTAATTCAGAATTTAAGTGGTTTTTCTTTTTTTTTTTTTTTTAAGATTTTATTTATTTATTTGAGAGAGAGAATGAGATAGAGAGCATGAGACGGGGGAGGGTCAGAGGGAGAAGCAGACTCCCTGCCGAGCAGGGAGCCTGATGCGGGACTCGATCCCGGGACTCCAGGATCATGACCTGAGCCGAAGGCAGTCGCTCAACCAACTGAGCCACCCAGGCACCCTAAGTGGTTTTTCTACTCGATCTATAAATTCCTTTTTGACTCTTGCTGGGTTTTACTGAATACTACCAACTTTCTTCCTTCCACGTTTAGCTGCACTCCTCTTTCGTTATGTTGTGTGGTGTTAAGTTGTGGATCTGTGTCCTCAGATGTTAGCGCCTTGCTTTCTCCTTTTCCTGGTTTTATCTTCTGTATTCTATTTCCTTCGTCTTCTTTGTTACTTTTACCTTCCTATAAATTACTTTTTTCCTCTTTCAAAAATCTCTCATTAGGTTACCTTCTTGTATCTTTGTGTTTAATTGTGGCTAAATTGTTGTTATCTTCATGATCTTCTTTTTACTTGATTCCAGTTATCATGAACTCATTATGTACTGTGTTTATTTTCATATTTTTGCATGGTTTCTAGTTAGAAGCTCTGTGTCCAGTAACCCCTCGTGATTTAATGGAAAGAACTCAGCTCTGAAAGTGGAATCCCAGGTTTTCTTTTCAACTCTTCAATCAGTTATGACCTAAACTCTCTGTCCTCATTTCGCATATGTATTCCTGCTTCTGAGAATCAAGTGGAAATATAGATTTGAAAAATAAAAAAGTGAAAAATGTCTCTTGGACTTTAAGCAACTTGCTACTTGCTGTGAAGGCTATAGCAACAAAATCAGGCATTCAAATAGTGGCGTAGGCATCCTGCCCCTTCCCAACTCTAAACTTTGTGCTGATGTGGACAGGGATGCTGTGAATTTAGACACCCAGGGATTCTCTGGGGGTAGAAATAACTGCGGTGTGAGACATTATCCCCCTTCCCCCAAAAAAGAAAAAGAAAAGTACTTCTAGATGCTTTTTAATTTGCAGTTCCATAATCATATACTCTCTTGTTTTTTTGTTATTCTTGATTTATACCATTCCCTACTGATTATAGGAATCAGCATCACTTAACGATTAAGAGCATAGATTCTGGGACCATACCTGTTGGATTCACATCCCAGTGTTGCCGTTTGTGAGCTGTATAAGGGTGGGGAAACTAGCTTTCCTCTCAGTGTCCCAGATTCTAATTTCTCAAAAGGGAGCTAACAGTACCTATTTGTTGGTTTTGAGGATTAAATGAGTTACGTGTGAAAAGTACTTAGAGCGTGCTGGGTATGTAGTGAATGTTGTATACCTGCTAATGTTATCATTGATGCTGATGCTCTTGTCATTAATATATTTTCTGTATCTGACACAGTTTCTTGGAATGATAATACATATGGATATGGGTATAACATTGCCATCATTTAAATGGAACATCTGTCAGGTGGATTTGTAGGTCCAGTATCACACAGGTTTTCATTTGGTGCTTTTTGCATTTATCATGTGTTTATTATACAAATATGTATATGAGCATTTCAAACACCAGTATTACTGAAATTTAACCTTGTAACTATAGGAGAGGTGAGCTTTTCCATGTATTGCTATATTTAATTTTTACAACAACCACTTGAAATTTGTATTATTATTTGTACTATTTTCAGATGGGAAATCCCGTAAATAAGTTAACATTTAACCAAACTTAAATACACTAGTTCCCTGAAGTATTCAAGTGAATATAGGCCTAAGAATTTGATTTCCTTTTTCAGTGTTTATAGTTAAAATTTTTTGTTTCTGTATGGTACCTGGTATATTAATAATTAAGATGATTGCATATTTCTTTTTGTCCTAGCTCATGCTTGATACATGGAATGAGTCCATCTTTTCAAATATAAAAAACAGACTCCAAGATAGTGCAATGAAGCTGGTACATGCTGAAAGATTAGGAGAAGCTTTTGATTCTCAGCTGGTCATTGGAGTAAGAGAATCCTATGGTATGTTCTGAACTTTTATGATCATAACTTTTTATGGAAATTCTGAGGCCGTTACAGAATAGTACGATCAGTTATCTGTGCTATCAACTAGTCACATCTACTTTTGGTGCCAGATGCTTTTAAGAGCCCACAGAACGTATTAAATCTCTTCGAGGAAATATAGAAAAAAATCCATATTCCTGTGGTTAATACTGGTTTTCTCCATCTCACTCATTTCTTGGCTGGTGAACCCTTTTAGTGACCTAAATTAGAGAAACCGTAGATTTGAATCAAGAACTCAGAAAAGGTGGTAACCGGTTTTGTACTTACATTTTCAGGAAGTACGTTTATTCCATGTACACGTTCCTCTCTGAACTTTTCAGTTTCTGACCGTGATATTCTCATTTGTTCTTTAAATCAGATACACTGTTTTCTCTGAGAATACTCCTCTTTCCGCTTTACTTGTGGCTCATCCTCATCCTGTTTGCTGGCAGAGGCCTTTCCTAATTCCCAGACTAGGTCAGGTCCCTCTCACACTGCTTCATAGTACCGATGCCTCCCTGTCATCATACTTTAGTTAACTGTGTTGCTGACACTGAACATAGAATGTGGGCACAAAGTATGCCTCGGTAAGAATTTTTTTGTGTTAATGAACCTTCAGCTATCTTTGGCTCTTTCTGTTGCCCCATATTTCTTTAGGTATCAAAGTCTCTAGGCTTTTGTTAGCAGCCATGTCATTGAAATTTATTCCTCCTCATTTCAGCTACCACCAGTTTATACTGTGTAAACTCTGCTTCTGGACTTTTGAAACAGTCTTCTTATAGTGATCTTATTGCTATAATTTAACCCGTGAACTGTTCACAAGATTAATTTTTAAGTACTGTTTTGTTAGTATTTTTCTTAGCATTTAGTGGTACACCACGCTGAAATCAGGTCACATAGTCTGAGTGCTGAGGCTCTCCACAACCATTCCTAACTTCCCTTTCTACCTTGTTTTCTGCTAACCTTACAGTCCACTCAGACAACGTGGTCATTTTACCTTGACTTGGCCTTGTGATTTGGTACTTCCCCATATTTACTTACTTTACTAGCTTCTGTGTAAATTATAGTTTTTCCTTAAGACTCATCTCAAATCCTGTCTCAACTATGAATGGTTTCTTGACCATCTAGTTGGAAGTCATTCTGTTTCCTATTCAGAAATACAATAGGCCCATGCTATCTGTACTATTTGTCACTTCAGTGCTTTGTGCTGTTACCTTTTTAAGTCTCTCAACACAGAAGGATTTTGTCTTATATGATTTATGTTCTCTTGAGCATTGTCACAGTCCCTTGCACATAATGACTCCTCACTATTTGTTATTTCATTTATTGTACTCAAAATACTGATTTGAAACATAATTAGAGTAAAATTTATTTTCTGTTTTTCAGTTAACCTTTGTTCTAATCCTGAAGATAAGCTTCAAATTTATAGGGACAATTTTGAGAAGGCATACTTGGATTCAACAGAGAGATTTTATAGAACACAGGCACCCTCGTATTTACAACAAAATGGTGTACAGAATTATATGAAATATGTAAGTCAGAACTTAGTAATGTGATAATTTGAGCTCATCCGTTGATATTCTTAAAAATGATTGCTATTTTGCTTCTGGGCAGGCAGATGCTAAATTAAAAGAAGAAGAAAAACGAGCACTACGTTATTTAGAAACCAGACGGGAATGTAACTCCGTTGAAGCAGTAAGTAACTGTGTGATTGTGTATTCTTGGAGATTATTTCCAGTACAGTAGCCCAGGGATGGCAAATATTTGATGCGAGTGTTCTTACTCATCCTTCTCACACCTCTGACCGGCATTACTGAATGCAGTTAGTACTCTTTCCCTGGTATTCCGGAGCACAGCTGCCGAAGTCACCTTATGCAGAACTCATTCTTCGTTCTTTTGAGCTGATGTGCAAGATGAGATCTGTTTGCCATCCCTGCTCTAGACTTTACTACATTTAATGTACTTAATTTTTAAACAGTCTCCTTGTATTATGTTTTATGTGCATCTGTAGTTAACCATTTTAGTGATTTTCATGTTGCAAGTAAAATATGCTCCCTAGAGATACAGTTGATTCTTGTTATTCACAGTGATTATGTTCTGTAAAGTGGCTGTGAACACTGAATCATTGAGTACCGATCAAATCATTACTTATAGGGGCTATTTATTCTTGTTATGGGAGGACGTTTTCAAACTTGTCAAGAGATAAAATACTACTTGATCAGGGAACATCAGTCTTTATTTTGTTATTTTGTTTTTCTTTATACTGTAAGTTCCTCAAAAAACAAAACAAAACTGATCAGAAGTAGTAGCCATGTTACAGTACCTCTCCTGAGTGTTTTCTTATGGAGAATGACCTAAATGTGCTATAGTAAGGAAAATAAGAGTCAAGCTTGCACAGAGTCTTAGAAATCGCTCATATATAGCAATGGTATTTACTCTAATTCCCTTCAGTCTTTGGAGCCTAGGAACTAGATTTAGATTTACATTCAAGGAGGCAACATCCCTGTTTGCCTGTGACCAAACATTTTCCAACTATGGATGGATTTATTTATTTCTTTATTTGCTCCTGACTTTTCTTCGACTCTTCCATCTTGAATGATAGTCATGTTTATGCCTTGTTCAGAAAACAGGTTGAATTGGATTTTTTTTTTTAATAAAGTACAGTATATTTCCTCTTTTAGTGGTTAAAATAACTTTCATGTTGGCCAGAAAAGAGGGCTAATTTCATGGTTGTTTATAGAAATTCTCTGTAGAAATTTAAAGCCAGGCTTGGACTTCATCCAGAATGCAGGGAAGGCCATTGAATGTTTTTTAAGCAAGTGTGCCATGCTCACAGTCATCCTTCAGGGGGATTAATCTGGTGATGATTTGAAAGATGAATTAGAATGGGGGAGAGAGAAGAGTAGAAGGTAGGAGGTCTTTGCAATAATTCATGCGGGGGTTTAGGAGTACCACGTAGGATTATAGCAACGAGGATGTAGCCGAGAAGAGTAGAGAGAAAAGACTTCCCAGAGGTGGAACATGGTGTCATGTGTGGGGCTGGATGTTAAAGGGAATGGAGTCAGTAATGTTTCTGAGGCTTTGGCCTGGAGGAATTTAGCTGCTACAGGGAGGTTGGATAGAAGAGTAAGTCTCAGTCCTGAGAGAGAAATAGGAGTTAGTGTGACAAGTTTGAGTTGGTTGATGTGCCCATAGCATCCGGGTGGGGATGTTGCAGTTTTGTAAGATAGAATTGTTGTTTTTCTCCTCTAGTTTATATGACTTAGTTGTATCATATCTATATGAAGCCTAAGGGGATTCAACTACAGATGTCTAAAAATAAGAGAAAGCATTAAAAAGAGGATGAGAATGGTAGAGATAATCAAATACACATGACAGTTGGTATAGAACAAGTAAGCCTCCCTTTCTGCTTCATTTATTTTTTTTTATTTTTTAAGATTTTTATTTATTATTTGAGACAGAGCGAAAGCAAGAGAGGTCACAGAGGGAGAGGGAGAAGCAGACTCTGCCAAGCAGGGAGCCTGATGTGGGGCTCGATCCCAGGACCCTGGAATCATGACCCGAGCCGAAGGCAGACGCTTAACGACTGAGCCACCCAGGCGCCCCTCCCTTTCTACTTCAGAGCACGCGCACACACACACACACACACAGAAAAAAGTTAAAATAGAAGATGTGAATTTACTTTTCCACAGTTACCAAATAGTGTGAGCATCTCATCAAGCTGAATGACTTTAGGGTTCAAAGATAAGTTTTTTCGTTACTGTTTTCAGCGGAGAGACCCTCAGTGCACTGCAGCATACTTCCAAAGGAACGACTTTATTTGGGATGTAGGAGGTCTTCTTGTGTGGTTTGTTTTTATTTTGTTTCAATTTTCTGCTTATTTTTAAAAATTAACTCTTGACTCAAGTAATAACGTGTATACAGAAAAGTGCACAGAAATCTCAGGTATGCATTATTACAAAGTGAACATACCTATAAAATCACCACACAAGAATTACCAGCAATTCCGAAATCATTCATCATGCCCCCTCCAAATTACTCTTACCGTCTTTTTCTTCAAAGGTTATCACTCTCTTAACTTTTAACAACGTAGATTAGTATGTAGTTTGTACAGCAGTATTTGGTGCAGAGGAGAAATCAAGTACCAAAATTGTAGGATTAATTATAACATTGGGAATTTCAGGTTTAATGAAGATGCATTACTATTTATATACCTCACTGAGCTAAGGCCCTTATACTGTGTACATAACATTTACTATATATATTTGTTAATTTATAGTTTCTGTTTTCAAAGAGAAATGATATATGTTAAAATGAAGTATGTTGTGATGGAAGGAACAGTAAACCAAAAAATCACCAGGTCCTGATATAAATAAAGTATGAACAGCATTATCTGAATAGTTAGTAAGAAACAAGTCACTTTCCATACTACAAACTATTCAGAACAGACTTACTGCCCTAAATTCTCCGAGAAGAATTATCAGCCATCAGAACATGCAATGGTATGTACTCACCTGTTAGACTATTCTTATTGGAGGACAGTTACAGTGTAGGAAAATATATTTTACTGTTACAGTCACTTCCTATGGGGCTATACAGTAATACACATCAGAATTTAAGATTAAAGTATGTATGTTTTTGGCATTTATGTTTTTCTCTGTAAATTAGCAAATTATTGTGGTTAATCAGTTACCTTCTTTGTATTTAGTTGGTATAAATCAATACCAGTTCTTTAAACCTGACTAGTTTTTAATATATGCAGAAAAACAAGGTTTTGGACCTGTATTGTGTATAGTAGAGAAAATCTCACCTAGGTAGTACCCAGTTGTGAGGCCAGGTGTCCTGAAAGTCAGATGTACATTTCAAGTAATATTACTGTAGTACTCAGCAGCTCACTGGATTCTTTCATTGTTTATCAGAGTTTTGTTATCTTGGGTATTCCAAGCAGCTGATTACATCATTTGCAAATAATGATGCTTTTGCCTTTCTGTTATTAATATCTCCTATTTCCTTCAATAGACTAAATCTATTAATAGTTAATTTGGGGGGAAATGTTAAATATGGGGATCCTTGCTTCTTCAGTCTTTGATGGGAATGCTTCCACATTTTCATCATTAAGCATGGTGTTGGATTTTGGCATGATGTATGCATTTTGTTACGTTAAGAAACCATTTATTCTTCTTTTATAAAGAATATTATCAGAAATGTATATACTTTAGTCCTAAAACCAGTATCTTATTTAATGGAGGAATACTAGAGTCATTTCCATTTAGATCTTTTTTTTTTTTAAAGGTTTTATTTATTTGAGAGCGAGAGAGAGAGAGAGAGAGAATGAGAGAGAGAACACGAGAGGGGGTAAGGTCAGAGGGAGAAGCAGACTCCCTGCCGAGGAGGGAGCCCGATGTGGGACTCGATCCCGGGACTCCAGGATCACGACCTGAGCCAAAGGCAGTCGCTTAACCAACTGAGCCACCCAGGTGCCCATCCACTTAGATCTTTAACAAGGCAAGGATGCCCACCATTTCTGCTGCTACTTAACATTGTATAAGAGGCATTAACCTCTGCAGTTAGACTAGAGAAATCAATTGGAGGCATAAGAATGGGTGAGCAGA
Source organism: Neomonachus schauinslandi (assembly GCF_002201575.2). NCBI lineage: Eukaryota > Metazoa > Chordata > Mammalia > Carnivora > Phocidae > Neomonachus > Neomonachus schauinslandi. The sequence goes on along the minus strand of NC_058413.1, from coordinate 105,624,908 downwards.
AGTAAAACTCTGGAGATGATGTCATAGTATATTCGGAAAACTCCAGATAATCAATGATAAAACTAACTCAAACAATAAAGCAATTCAGTAAAGTAGTAGGATATAAAATTAACATGCAAAAACCAATAGTCTTCTTATACACAAGTAATAAACAGGATATAATACTAAGGAAAACATCACTTATGGTAATAAAGAAAATTAAATACTTGGAAATAAATTTAACAAGAAATGTATGACACCTGTAAAAGGAAAATTTTTAAACATTGAGAAAACACAGAAGTAGACTTGAAAAAATGGAAAGACATCCTTTGTTCTTAAATTCTGTGGGGACTTAGAATTATCAAGATTCAGTTCTTCCCTAAATGAATTTATAAATTCACTGTAATGCCAATGAAAATTCTAACAACTATTTAACAAAGTTAGGACAGGTTGATGTGACAGTTTATGTGGAAAAATAAACATGTAAGAATAGCCAGGAAAACACTGGAAAAGAAAAACTGTGTGGAGAAATCCCTACCAAACATTAAAGCATCCTCTATAAAATAGTGAGGTAATTGCGCATGAATCGATAGTGGACCAGGGAGATGGAGTAGGCAGTCCAGAATTTTATGTGACAAAGGTTGGATCTCAAATCATTGGGGGTAGAGATAGAAGATGGTGAGGGGACAATGCAGTAGCCATTTGGAAAAAGACGATTTTGTATATTACAGCATTCAGCATTTCATGTTTATCAGAGTTTTGTTATCTTGGGTATTCCAAGCAGCTGATTACATGATTTGCAAATAATGATGCTTTTGCCTTTCTGTTATTAATATCTCCTATTTCCTTCAATAGACTAAATCTATTAATAGTTAATTTGTTTATTCAGAAGAATAAACACCAAATGGGTCAAGGATTGAAATGCTAAACATGAAATCATATAGGTACAAGAATAATTCTTCTTTTAACCTTGGTATAGGGGAAGGCTTTTTAACATGACTCACAATTCAGAGCCAGTAAAAGGAAAGATTGATGAATGACTACATTTTTAAAAAATTGCAAAAAGAACCATAAACAAAGTCAAAAGATAACTGACAATCTGGGAAAAAGTATTTGCAATACCTATCACAGAGAAAGGCTTATTAGCCCTGCTATATAAAGAACTTTTAAAAATTGAGAAACAAAAATGGGTAAGAACCTGATAGAAAAATATTGGGAAAAGATACAGAGAGACGACACAAATATATACCTAATACTGGCCATCAAACATTTGGAAAATGCTCAAACTCATTCTTACTGAAGAGTTCCACCTTATAAACATGGAGGGAAATTGACAATCACGATTAGGCAAATATCACAGTAATAACTGTTGCAGACAAGCTCCGCTAATGGATATTAAAATTAATGGCCAAAAATGTGAGGTAAAATGGAGTACATTAACAGTTCAAAGTATATTCCCCAAGATATTTACTAAGGGAAAAATAGTAACTTTACAATGGAGAAACCCAAAAGACACTGTCTTAATCAAGTGATTAATGTTAATATCACCAGTAATAGGGACATACTGACATGATGTACCTCTTGATATGATGTACTGAGAAGAATACCTCATTCCTGTGGTGTTCTCATCAAAAATGCATTACCTTATTCTAATGAGAAAAGATTAAACAATCTCAAATTGGAGGACAATCTACACAATAACTGACTAGTATTCTTTTTTTTTTTTTTTTTTTTTTTTTTTTTTTTTTTTTTTTT
>NC_058413.1:105566951-105618174 GCF_002201575.2 Neomonachus schauinslandi | reverse complement strand
AACATAGTTTGCCATCAGGAAGGTGATGCTCCAGCTTTGTTGTTCTCTCTTAAGATCGCTTTGACTGTTCTGGGTCTTCTGTGGTTCTCTCCCAAGTTGTAGGTTTGGTGGTTCTTTTTCTGTGGAAAATGCCATTGGACTTTTGATTGAGATTGCATTGAGTTTGTATGTTTTTGGTAGTGTGGATATTTTAATGCTATTGTTCTTCCATTCTGTGAGCAGCGAATATCTTTCCATGTATTTGTGTCTTCTGTTTGTTTCATCCGTGCCTTACAGTTTTCAGCGTGCAGGTCTTTCACCTCCTTGGTTAAGTTTATTCCTAGGTATTTCATTCTTTCTGATCCAAGTGTAAATGGGATTTTCTTAATTTTTCTTTGTTTTTTTTTTTAAGTTTTTATTTATTTATTTGACAGAGATGCAGCAAGAGAGGGAACACAAGCAGGGGGAGTGGGAGAGGGAGAAGCAGGCTTCCCACTGAGCAGGGAGCCCGATGTGGGGCTCGATCCCAGGACCCTGGGATCATGACCTGAGCTGAAGGCAGACGCTTAACGACTGAGCCACCCAGGCACCCCCTTAATTTTTCTTTGTGACAGTTTGTAATTACTGTAAAGAAATGTGACAGATTTTTGTATATTGATTTTATATCCTGCAACTTTAATAAATTTGTTTATTCTGACAGTTTTTTGGTGGCATTTTTATGGTTTTCTGTATAAAGTATACTATTATCTGTAAATGGTGGAGTTTTACTTCTTCCTTTCGTTCAGCCCTGTCTCAGCTCTTGTTTGTCTCTCAAATCTTTATGCTTGTACAAGCAGCCGATTATATATATATTTTTAAGATTTTATTTATTTATTTGACAGAGAGAGACACAGCGAGAGAGGGAACACAAGCAGGGAGAAGCAGGCTTCCCACGGAGCTGGGAACCCGATGCGGGGCTCGATCCCAGGACTCCGGGATCATGACCTGAGCCGAAGGCAGACGCTTAACGACTGAGCCACCCAGGCGCCCCTGCAGCCAATTATATTTTTAATCGCTCCCAGGGAAATATGTACCAAGTCCTTTCAGTGTCCCAGTGTAGGTGATTCTTTATAAAAGAGACGAATGCCATGGAGAGTGCATTGGCGCTGGTAATGCTTCTACTGTTGCCTTTGCATTATGGAATATGGTCAGGGAAGGTCTTTTTCAGGAAGTGATACTGGAGCTGAGACCCAAATGATGAGGTCTTATCTTTTGAAGATCTGGGATAAAGCTTTCCAGGTGGAGGGAGGAGCAAGTGTAAAGGCTGTGAATCAGGAATGAGCTTAGCCTGTTTCAGGAACAGAGAAAGGTTAGTGTGGCCACTGTGTGGTGGGTGAGGGGAGGGGGGCAGGAGCTCAGTGCGGTGGGGGCTGTTGAAGGGTTTTAAGCAGAGAGCTGCGATCTAATTTTCACATTATGGAAGAGCATTTGGGTTGCAGTGGGGTATTTGGATGACAAACTGTAAGCGAGATGAGAGGTGTTGATGGCAGTGGAGATGGATATAAAAGTGGAGGGATTCAGGATGTATTTCAAAGGGAGAACGAGCAGGTAGGTGCTGTCATTGTTTCTCCTTTACAGGTGAAGAAACTGAGGGTCAGAAACTGCAGGAGGTTGGCCTCAGACAGCTGGGACATAGTGAAGTTGGGCTTCTAATTAAGTCCAGTTCTGGGTCCTGAGTTCCTAAGGATAATGCTAAGCACTGTGGGGGTGTATAAAGAAGAGCTGCAAAGTTTGATACATAATTTTTTATATATGTATTGCACTTACACATACGTAGTTAGCACTCTTGGTGGCAAGGAGCAGGAACCCATCTCAAACAAAAAAAGGCAGATGTGTTAGTTCATGTAAAATCCAGTGTGGAAAGTGCAAGGCTAACACTAAAATGAAGGATATCTGGATTTAGGAACTTGGAACGTTGTGAGAACTTTCCCCATGTGTGTTTTTCTACTCTTAGTTCTGTTATCTTCGACAGCTGTTCATCTTTTTGGTTGTTGTTGTTGACATGGGGACCATGATTAGCTTTTCCTTCAGCATGTGATCTGAACGAAGACAAGAGTCTGGCTCCAAGGTTTTAATCAACCTAGCTCTAATTGACCCAGCTCGAATTGAGGGCCCAAGCCTGGGTCTGATGCTTTGTGTATGTGTCTTTGCCCCCGTGTGCGAGCGTATTTCAGTGTCAGTGTGTGTCTGAAGTATATATGATATAGTAGAATTTGACTTACCCAGAGGACAGCCCTTATAGCAACTTGAGCTACTTGCTGTTCAGTGGAGAACCTGAAAAGTCAGTCCAAGAGTCCCGAGCGGCTAAGTGTTGCGTTATAAGCCCAGAGGCCCCGGTTCTAGTTTTGCTTATGGGAGAGCCACGTGGCCCCACTCAGATCCAGTTATGCACACAATTCTGGTAAGCTTGATTATCGTTGGATGGTCCTGTAGCGCATGAGCGGCAGTGTGTGAAACCAGGAGAGGCTTCGAGCTGTCTGCTGAAGAGACATGACTGACAGGAAAAGGGGAAACATAATAAGAAAGAAATGAGAAGAAAACTTAAACTAAAATAACTTTAAAAGTTTTTCTATGGCTATTCATATTTTAGGTGATTGTCCTACATACCTTGGCATTTCCTGAGGGCGTTCAGTTCGTATTTATTATGCACTTAAAATATGCTAGGCCTTGTGTGAGTTGTGTGTAATAACCTAGATCTGGTTCCTGTCTTCAGAGTGACACTAAAATAAAATGGATTATTTATACAGCAGAGTAATGGAATCAAGAATGGATTGGTGGTGGCAGGTCTCCATCGCTTCACGGTGACCAAGGCACTGACGAGGAGTGTGTTATAGTAGGTAGGAGTATACGTGTTAGAATCCGATGAGGATTTGAATCCCTTTGTTGTCATTTTACCAGCAGTGTGCTCTTTGGCAAGTTATTCAGCCTTTGTGGTCTGTTTTCCTAACTGTAAAATGGGGTAACACCCACATGTGTTGTCAGAGTTTAATAAAACACTGTGCCTGGCATGGTAGTTTTTACTGTTAGGGCTCAGGTTTGGAGAAAGTTGCTGATTCTAAGACAGATAGGAACTATCTTACTGTCCATACAAAACGTTGATTAAAAAAACTTGAGTTAGCAACCAGGTCACAAATCATAGATTATTAACATTAAAGTAAGTATTTGTTAACCTTTAGTATCTTAGTATATTGAGGGTAATTTCGAAAAAGTCAAGGTGAGTAAGTCTGAGTTTTCATTGCTCTGTATAGTTACTGTGTAAATAGTTTAGAAATGAAACAAGTACCACTAGTTATAATGGTAAAATAAAGAAATCTTAACCAAGCTAAAAAGGCCAAGGGAAATTAATTTTGAGAATAACCTACCACGCATAGAATAAATTAATTCTTGAATACGTTACAGATCTCCTTATATGGTTAAAGACCTTATAATGATAAAGTAAAGTCTTAAAGTGGAGAAACCTAGGATAATTTTTAGTTCATCTCCTATTTTATAGTTGAGCTAAAGCAAATTATTACTTGTACAGATTTAAATAACGAAAATTAGAACCATTCTTGTTGCTTTGTAATAAATTTCAGTGAAGTAGAATTAATTGTGCAAATTGAATACCAGTAAAAGAAGGACTCTACTCCATCAATTAGCGTGCCTGTCCCACCTTTCATCTTCACAGACCTATACATCCATTCATTCAACAAATACTGAGTGCCTGCTGTGTTTTATGGCAGGCATCATCTTTGAAGAGTTTTGCTATAGAGGAAAAGGTAAAACATCAAGCACATTGATAGTTAAAGTGTTTCACCTTGCAGACCTCTGGGGAGAGATTTCTATGGATTTAGAAGTTGTGCTCATCTCAGGCAAAATACAGGAGTTGATGGCATGTGGCAAAAAGTTTTTTTCTTCACGGAAGCTAGCAAAAGGAGACAGAAAGGGAATACAAGGTGAGAGAGATGGTTTATCACTACCCTTTCCCTTCGAGACATATTTTTCAAATAAGTATATATTTAGGGTTGACTATGTAGTATTTTGGTAAATGATGGGAAAGAAACATGAAAGAGGAGTAACATGGTCTCTGCCCTCATGAACTGACCCTCTTTTAAAGACAAGACTCATTTGCAACAAGGGGAAAACCACCACGCAGTCTCCCTTTCTTCTCTTTGCCCAAGTGAAATAGTTCTCTAAAGGGTTTTTCATCTCACAAGGATTTAGACCATAATTAATCTCTTTATTTAAAAAAATAAAAGCCTGGTTATGACAGTTTTCAAATATTTACAAAAGTGGAGAAAATAGTACAGCGAACCCTAGCCCTCACAGCCAGCCTCCAGTTTCAGCTGCGATCATTGTTTTGTTCTGTTTCCTTGCTCCTTGCCTGTTTTCTTTCCTTTCCTTTTCTCTTTTCTCTTTTCCCTTCCCTTTCCTTCCTTCCTTCCTTTTATCATTTCAAAGAAATTTATGATGTCATGCATATTTTACCCTATATAACACAGAAGTGTATTGTAACATTATTTTCAATGCCTGTATTTTATCATATATATTTCATAAATACACCTAACCTAATGATGGGCATTTTCATTATTGTTATTATAGTTTATTCCTTATGAATATTACTTCCTGGGACATCCTTACATGCCTTTATCTTTTTAACACTTTTATGTACACATGGGGCATTCTCTTGGAATGGAATTTACAGGAAATGATGAAGCCAAGGGTATGCATCTTTACAAATAGCTACGTAAGGGCGCCTGGGTGGCTCAGTTGGTTAAGCGACTGCCTTCAGCTCAGGTCATGATCCTGGAGTCCCGGGATCGAGTCCCGCATTGGGCTCCCTGCTCAGCGGGGGGTCTGCTTCTCCCTCTGATCCCCTTCCCTCTCGTGCTCTCTCTCTCATTCTCTCTCTCTCAAATAAATAAATAAAATCTTTAAAAAAAAAAATAGCTACGTAATACCAAACCGATCCTCAGAAATGCAGTAATTTTTTTTTTTTTTTATTTGACAGAGAGAGACACAGCGAGAGAGGGAACACAAGCAGGGGGAGAGGGAGAAGCAAGCTTCCCGCCGAGCAGGGAGCCCGATGTGGGGCTCGATCCCAGGACTCTGGGATCATGACCTGAGCCGAAGGCAGACGTTTAATGACTGAGCCACCCAGACGCCCTGCAGTAATTTTTTTTTAAGATTTATTTATTTATTTATTTGACACAGAGAGAGAGAGACAGGGAGAGAGGGAACACAGCAGGGGGAGTGGGAGAGGGAGAAGCAGGCTTCCCACTGAGCAGGGAGCCCGATGCGGGGCTCGATCCCAGGACCCGGGGATCATGACCTGAGCTGAAGGCAGACGCTTAACGACTGAGCCACCCAGGTGCCCCGAAATGCAGTAATTCTTACTCCCATCAACAATGTGCCTGTTTATCTTTGCTAATCTGGGTTTTGTCAGTCTATTAATTGTGACAATCTAGTATTGTAGATTTAAAAAAAAATTTATGTGTCTTTAAAAGTTATTGAGGCTAGACATCTTTATTCTTATTATGGGCCCATTATATTTCTTCTTTTGTGAGTTCAAGCCAATCTTTCATAAACATCACTTTCATTATTCTTATTCAGAAACCATAGTATCATTATTTCTTATAGCTGATGTTCAAGACTCTTCATATTTTGGCCCTAACCTATTTTTCTAACTTAATACTGTCCAGCAAGAGTCCTTTACCTCCAATAAATCGTTCCTTATTCTTAAACTTCTTTCTATTCATTTTTTTCCCTTGGATTCATTTTTAAGAATTTTTTTTACTTGTTTTCTTAATGTTTTACTTTCTACTTTTCCTCTGCTTGTTTAAATCCTTCAGAATCCTTGTAGTCCATCTTGTGATAAAGTCACTGCAAATTCTGTAGACTTCATCAGTTTCCTCTTACTTCAAATTCCACTGTACCTGTTGTTTTTACCACTAGGTTTAGTAGCAAATTATAGACTGCTTTGTTGTGGGGCCATGAATACACAGCTATGGACAAACATAGTCTCTGTCCTTGTGAAGTTTATAGTGTCATAATGATGTATTTATTTCCACTTCTTTGCTTTATTTGCGAGTTGAACTTCTTTCAATGTATCTCTGTTATATGGGAATTATACACAGATTTTTAGATGTGTACATACATGTCCCCAGCTGGACTGTAAGATTATTGAAGGTATAAACCATGTTTTATACTTCTCTATTCCTTAAAGCACTCAACTCAGTTCTTAGCATGTAGCCATCGCTAAATATATACTTGCTCTCTTAATGTAGTAACAGAAGTTGTAGACTTTGGAGTCACCTACCTGGTCTCATGTGACACTAACTAACTGTATAACACTTGCAAGTTACTTAGCCTCTCTGAGCTTGTTTCCTTATGTGTTAAATACCTACTTTCTAAGGCAGTCATGGGGGTTAAATAAGATAATGTATGTAAAGCATTTAGCACAATGCTTGGTACAGACTAAGTGCTCATTAAAAGATACCTCTTATTATAATAGTTAAGCCTCTCAAACTAGAAACTGCCTCAACAGACTCCCTAGCTCCTGTCATCTAAGACTTACTAGATTCTGCTTAGTTTCTTCGATTTTCTTGTCCTCTCCTTTTAATCCTCATTGTAACCCACAAAAAGAAAGGCATTTTATTTTGTGGTTTAGTATACACTCTGCTTATTTGCACATATCTGAAACAAAAGTTCTACGGAATAACATTCACTGTTATTATGTATGACGTACTCTGCTTTTTTCTGTTCTGTTCTGTGTTGTTAAAGAAAGCTGGTTACAGCCATTAACACATTTCAGAACAACAGCTTGAAACACACGCTGGATTTTTGGAATTTGCAGAAGTTGGACTCCTACCCAGTCACACAGCTGTGACTTTTCAGTGAAATAGAAACTGGGGATGAAGGGACAGAGGCTTGGGGCTCACTCTGACTGCACCTTCTCTCTCTTGCCCCGAGTTCTGTGTAGTTAGATTCACCTGTTGTCAGTCTGGCCTGGCTGCTGTGGGCAGGAGTGCTTGGTCGTGTGGTCTGAGCTGGTACCGGGGGAGATTACTCAGGAGTTGGGACAGACCTTCCCACCTTGGCAAGGCAGAAATTCTCAAGCACTTTTTGTGTGTATTGTTTCTCTTAGGAAATTGACATCCATGGTTTTTAAAGTTGTTAGCATAATTCTCAAAAAGGGACCTGAGAAAAACTTTTTATTACAGAAATTTTTTAAACATTTAAAAAGTAGGCAGAATAGTATAATGAATTCCCATTACCTAAATTTAGCTTCAGTCATTATCAGCATTATGTCAATTCTAAGGAGAATTTTTAACAAAACTTTTAAGACGCACATAATTCCCTTCCTTAGTACAGACAGGTGATCTTTATTTCAGAAGATATATATCAGCCTTGGTGTACTGTGCTTGAGTGCTCACGACCTATTCATTTTAATTGATGCCTGCAAGAAGAATAAGTAATTCCATGACATGAGGGAGCAGTGGTGGGGTGGGTGGGTTCTATTGAGGACCGCCTAGAACACCAGACCCTGGCCATGTTACCTGGAATATTTCAACAGCCTTGTTGACCAGTCCACTCTTAGGGGGAGTAGACCTTCATTGCATTTATCTCCTGTTTAAAACCTTTGGTTCTTTGTTCCCTACCCTACCTGTAGAATAAAAATCCCAAACCATAGATTTTCCTTTACAATCTGGTTCCAGCCTGCCTTTCTCATTTTTTCTTCCACTCTCTGTCTCTTGCCTACCATATTCAGTTTCTTCTTATTCCTAGAATACTCAATCCATTTTGGACTTGTAATTATTTTTCAAGATTCAATTTAGATTGCATCTTGTAGATGAGACTTTTTTAACTACCCCAGAAGTATTTAGTTCCTCTGCCTGTTTTTTCGTTTGTTGGGCATGAGTATGAGTGTATGTGTGTATTTTGCCACTTAACTGAGTTGTATTTATTAGTTTATGTTTGCTTTCTCCCCTACCCTTCATTAGACAGTGCTCCTCCTCCAAAGCAGGGGTTATATCTTAGTCTTCTTTGTCTCCTAACCACTTCTCTGCTGCCTGCACGAAGTAGGCATCCAGTGATGGTTTGTTGAATGACTGTATTTAGAATTTTAGAATCTAATTTTAACACATGTTCTCTCCAGATAAGAATTCATCAAAGTTTATTTTTTTCATTTTGCTTTGTATATTTTCCAGTTTTTTTCCTCCCCTCCTTGGGGACTTCTATTAAAATTTCTAAAGAGAACGTAAGTTCTGTAGCCTTTTTCTTGGGGTAAATATACCTTGGTGAACTAGTATAGAGTATCCATCTTCAGTGCCCCTGTAGCAAAGGTAAGTAAGATCTACTTTCATTATACTTAATTTTTGCTGGTGTTGAACAATATGGTTTTATGGAGCTAAAAAAGCAAAGTGGGGTGGAGTAGGTTTGTGCTTCTATTAGCCTTGACCAATTTTTGATATATTTCAGCTCATGGAATGCTGTGTAAATGCCCTGGTGACATCCTTTAAAGAGACTATCTTAGCAGAGTGCCAAGGCATGATCAAGCGAAATGAAACTGAAAGTAGGTAAAACATCACATAAAGTTCTCATTCTTTTAAGAGGGTATCTTTGAAGCTGATTACTTTTAATAAGTTGCTGTTAGATCATCCTTTTCTGCGTAGGTAATATTTGTTACAGTAAACTGTGCTTAAAGAAAGTGATAAAATATTTAACACAGCAGTACTGTAAAGAAGGTTATAAATTTACATTTTAAACATTCCACTCTTAGGTATCTGTACTTGTGTGTAGAGGATGGGGGTAGATTTCAGTTTGTTCTCAGATGTAGGGCTCTGCTTTTAAAGACTCATTTAAATGATAAACATTTGGGAGAGACTAGAACTAGGTATTTGACTTTTGTTGGAACTTTGTGGCGAATATTTTTAGAAAGTAATACAACACTCCATGTTAATGATCTTCATCCCTCTCCCCTAAAATATGTTATAATTTAAGATTTCTGCAAGTGTACTTTTTTATTACAGATAAGTTTTCTTAATAAAGTTATATTTTGGGAGGTTGTGAGTGCATTACAACCAGTATGGTAAAAGTTACCTATATTTCTAACTACACGGAGATAACTTTTTTAAAAAAAGATTTTATTTTATTATGTTATGTTAGTCACCATACAGTACATCATTAGTTTTTGATGTAGTGTTCCATGATTCATTGTTTGCGTATAACACCCAGTGCTCCATTCAATACGTGCCCTCTTTAATACCCATATTTTAACATTTGGGTCTGTTCCTGTCCAGGTTTCATTGTGTATAATTGCAAAGGTCCTGTTTAATCTCTAGTTGCATTTGAAGTATATACGGTTCACTTAGGTTCATACACTTGTAATTTTGTACTAAAAAGCTCATTGGCATAAATGAAATATTTGGACTTTTGTATGCTAGGCCAAACAGAGTTATTTCTAAGTCCATGTTGGGTTCCCTTCAAAAGAATTTATTTAGTGGTAACCAATTCTGTGCAGTAAGATTTTTGTGAAGATCAATAAAATGGTATAACAGGAGAAAGTGCTTTTATAAACTGAAAAATTCCCTATGAATACAGTTTTATATTATCTCTAAAACACTTTTATAATCACTTTGAACAGTCTGATGATGTGATTTTTTTTTTTTTTTTTTGCCACTTGATGATGTGGTGCTATGTATTCAATATTGTATCTACCTTATAAAATACACTACCCTTCTGAGTAAACTTTTGTACTTCTTAGATACAAAAATACTCCATTATCATATGATTTCACTGATATGTGGAATTTAAGAAACAAGGCAGAGGATCATAAGGGAAGAGAGGAAAAAAATGAAACAAGACAAAATCAGAGAGGGAGACAAACCATGAGAGACTCTTAATCCTAGGAGACAAACTGAGGGTTGCTGGAGGGGAGGGGGGTGGGGGGATGGGGTCACTGGGTGATGGGCGTTGGGGAGGGCACGTGATGGAATGAGCACTGGGTATTACATAAGACTGAGGAATCACTGACCTGTACCTTGAAACTAATAATACATTATATGTTAATTAATTGAATTTAAAGTAAAAAAAATAAAATATTCCATTGAGTTGAAGGTCAAATGACTCGCCTTTTAAGAGGAGTTAGGTTTTGTGGTGTATGATTACTTTTAATTAGAGTTTCTTTTAAAAATAAATTTTGTCAGAGAAGGTGGATCAGTAAGTTATAGTACTTATTATAAGAACTCTTAATTATACCCACAGAATACTACTAAGGTTCTCAATTTCCAACTAATATTTCTCCAGACTTTTACTATCTTAGGCATTCTAGACCCAAGATACAAATAAAAGAGAAATTTATTTTGATGGATGAGATGATGACATGAGTGTGTTCTGTCACTTCAGAATTACATTTAATGTTTTCATTGATGGACAAAGTTCCCAGTGGGATAGAGCCAATGTTGAAAGACTTGGAGGAACATATCATTAGTGCTGGCCTGGCAGATATGGTGGCAGCTGCTGAAACTATTACTACTGTAAGTTTCCTCGGTGGATATGTGTCAGGGTTGTTCTTTAAATGCGGGATTGGGTATTTGAAATAGTAATTGATGACAAAACAGTAATGTTGGAATGCCTTTTAGTATCAAGAAAAAAGTTTTTCAGAGAATTCCCAAATTCTAGAACTATAGTGTATTAAAATTTCATTTATATTTTTTCATTTTTTTGTATGCTTTCTTTTTAAAAAGCTCAATTGAGTATAAAACATTTTATTTTTAGGACTCTGAGAAATACGTTGAGCAGTTACTTACATTATTTAATAGATTTAGTAAACTCGTCAAAGAAGCTTTTCAAGATGATCCGCGATTTCTTACTGCAAGAGATAAGGTATATATTCTTGTATATTAACAGTATTGTCATAATTTACTTTAAAAAGAAACTTGCACCATTATGCTACTAAATTATAAACTAAAAATGTAGCAACTCTGATTTTTTATCTGGAGGACAACAGTTTTTATTATATTTGGTTTGTTACATGTTTTTGTAAGAATTGGGTATGCTTACAAACTAGAATCTAGCTAGAAAATTTCTCTCTTCCTCATTTTTTCGAGAATATTTTTTTAATATTGAATTCCTGTTCATCCATCCTTTAAAACCCACCTCAAAGCACACTTCTGGAACGTCCTTGATACCCTGCCTCCCCCCACATCCTGTCCTCAAGCAGAGTTGATTCTTCTGTCATCTGCCCTTTTCATAGGACTCCTGGGTATCATGTCACATTTATCCTGCCTCTCTTACCCTTTTTTCCTGTCGTTCCTTACTAATATGGGATAATAAGGAACCATGGTACTATCCTTAGGGTTTTATCTTCTTAAGATTTTTTTTTTTTTAATTTAGAGAGAATGCACACGGGGAGGGGGCGGGAGGTGGGGAGAGGGAGAGAGAGAATCCCAAGCAGACTCCCCACTGAGCACAGAGCCCCACACAGGGCTTGATCCCACGAGCCTGAGATCATAACCTGAGCCGAAATCAAGAGTTGGACGCTTAACCAACTGAGCCCCAGGGTTTTATCTTTTTTTTTAAAAAAAGATTTTATTTATTTATTTGATAGACAGCGAGAAAGGGAACACAAGCAGGGGCAGAGGCAGAGGGAGAAGCAGGCTTCCCACTGAGCAGGGAGCCCGATGCGGGTTTAGATCCCAGGACCCTGGGATCATGACCTGAGCCGAAGGCAGACACTTAATGACTGAGCCACCCAGGCGCCCCAGGTTTTATCTTTTTAAATGTCATAAATCTATCACTAGAAATTAGCGACAGTTTTATCACTTTGATCTACCTTTCTTATTCCCCAAGTTAGATTTTTTTTTTTTCTTTCTGTAACTCTAAAAAGACCATCAACTTTCTCCAGTAGGGTTTTTTTTTCGACTCCTTTTTTAGGTAGGTAGGTAGATAGAGAGAGTAGGAAAGGCATTAAGGGAGGATGGAGGTAATATGAGTTAATTTGAAATACTAAATGGAGTGGCCAGCAAAGATTTCGTTGAGGGGGCACTTGAATCAGGACTGAAAGTGATTAAGAGGGGCGCCTGGGTGGCTCAGTCGTTAAGCATCTGCCTTCGGCTCAGGTCATGATCCCAGGTTCCTGGGATCGAGCCCCACATCGGGCTCCCTGCTCAGTGGGAAGCCTGCTTCTCCCTCTCCCACTCCCCCTGCTTGTGTTCCCTCTCTCGCTGTCTCTCTCTCTCTGTCAAATAAATTAAAAAAAAAAAAATTAAAGAAAAAAAAAGAGGGTGATTAAGAAATAATGTCATGTGGCTGTCTGAGGGAAGAGTATCCAGCAAAAGGGGACAGCAGATGCAAAAGCTGTAAGGCAGGAATTTACTTGTCATATTCCAGGAACAGAAGAGAAAAAGGTCACTGTGGCCTGAGTGGATCGAGTGAGGGGAGAGGAGTAGGAAATGAAGTCAGAGATAAGAGAAGGCCAGATCATGTAAGACTCTGAGCCATGGTAAGGAATTTAGTTTCACCCTGAGTAGGATTGAAAGTCATTGGAAGGTTTTGAACAGAACGGATATGACTTATATTTTAACAGGACTTCTTGATTGCTGCAAAAAGACTAGACTGAAGGGAGGGCAAGAGAAGAAGGAAGAATATTGGCTAAGAACCTATTTAAGTAATTCAGGAAAGTAATGATGGAGGCTTGGCCCAGAATGATAGTTGGTAGAAGTAATCAAAATTGGTTGGATACTGATTATGACAACAAACTACACAAGATTTGCTAATGAATCAGATGTAGAATGTGATAGAAAGAGACCAGTCAGGGATGACATTCAGATTTTTGTTCTGATCGATTAGAAGCACATGCTTGCTGAGATGGGGAAGATGATAGGAGAGGCAGGTTTTGGGAGCGATGGCCATGAGGAGATTAGGAACTCAGTTTTGGACAAGTTAACTTTGAAATGTTTATTAAACATCTGTGTGGCAAAGTCAAGCTTGGTGTATAGGGGAGAGAATAGACCTGAAATAATAAATTTGGGAGCTTTAGCATATGGATGGCATTTAAAGTGCTGACACTGGCCATGATCACCAGTGTAATGAGTGAGGATGGGAAAGAGAGGTGATCCAAGGACTGGCTTGGGCACCGTCAGTTTCGTTATGAGAAAGATGAAGAACTGGCTTTCATGAGGAGAGAGCAGAGTGAGCGGAATGACCAGGAGAGTGCAGTTCTGTAGACAACCCGTAGAAAAAACACTTTCAGGAGGAGAGCATGATGTGCTGGTTTAAAATGTTGCTGATGGGGCACCTGGGTGACTCAGCCTTAGGTTAAGCGTCTGCCTTCAGCTCAGGTCATGATCCTGGGGTCCTGGGGTTGAGCCCTGCGTTGGGCTCCCTGCTCAGTGGGGAGTCTGCTTCTCTCTCTCCTTGCTCGTGCTCTCTCTCTCTCTCGTTATTTCTTTCTCTCTCTCAAATAAGTAAAAATTAAAAATTAAATAAAATGCTGCTGATGTGTCTGGTAAGGTGGGAATTAAGCATTGTCTTCTGCATGGAGGTTGTGAGTGACTTTGGCAAGAACGATTAGGTTGAGCAGTGATACAAAAGCCTGGTTGTGGAGGGTTTTTCCAATAGGAGTGGCAGTAGAAAATGGAGACCATGCGTTAGGTAATTCGTCCAGGAAGTTTAGCTTAGGGAGATAAATGACGCAGGAGCTGGAGGTGAGCAAAGGCAAGAGAGAATGTTAAGATTTAAATAACGATGTTTGTGTGCCTAGGAACAGTGGACAGGGAAAGATGACATAAGAGAATTCGGAGGAATTCTGTTCACTTTGGTTTTATTAGCAAAATGGAGCCACATCCTCAGCTGCACGTCTCCCTGGGGGCGGAAATGTGGGAGGCTGAAGGGAAAGACGATGTGTGAAGTGTGTTCTGGGACAGTGTGTGCACAGAGAGAATGGTCTGGTTGTCAGGCAGCGCTGAGACCCTGCTTGAGAATAATGATGGTCCTGACGTGGGAGGGAGCATGCTAAAGTCAGGACTTGAAATTTCTGTCAGGCCGCAGACACCTTTAAAATACCAAACCGTATTTTAAATATTAAAAATAATGTTCATTTCATTGTAAATTCTTTGCAGGCATATAAAGCAGTTGTTAATGATGCTACCATATTTAAACTTGAATTACCTTTGAAGCAAAAAGGGTAAGTTTTTAAAAATCACGTTTAAAATTCTTAACTTTTTTGACGTATAACGTATTATACGTTATTGGGTGTGCATTGTGCCCTATCTTCCTAAATCTGTTAGGTTTGATTTTTGTTGTTGCTGGTCTTTTTTTTTTACTTTTACGATTTTTGCTGCCTTTGAATATTAAAAACTGTCTTGAATTTTAATTTCATATTATCTCCTTTGGTGACCAAAAAATGTTGATCTTATTTTTTTAAGTAGAAAAATGTTCTTAATCTTTTAGAATCTCTACGTGATTGTTTTTCCTCCTTATTAGTCACTAAAGTTACTTTAATATAAAGCATAGAATATAACTCAGTTCACCATAATAAAAGAGGGAAGTCAATTTTAATATAAGTATATTGCCATTTAAAAAATCAAAATTTAATGAATTAAAATGGATAAATAATAAATTTAAAAATTGATAAACCTGAGCTAGTTATAGTACCTTTAAGAGTAGTACGAAGCAGTAAAGGTTAATTGGAAAAATGTTTTGATATAATTTCTAGCTAAGAATTGCTATTTTAGGGGCACCTGGGCAGCTCCGTTGGTTAAGCTCTGCCTTCGACTCAGGTCATGATCCCAGGGTCTTGGGATCGAGTCCTGCATCGGACTCCTTGCTCAGCGAGGAGCCTGCTTCTCCCTCTGTCTGCTGCTCCCCTGCTTGTGCTTGCTCTCTCTGACAAATAAATAAAATCTTTTTTTAGAAATTGATATTTTTTTTTAAGATTTATTTACTTGAGAAAGAGTGCATGTGTGCCTGTGCACGCGCTTGAGGGGGGCAGGGGCAGAGGGGGAGGGAGAGAGACTCCCAAGCAGACTCCCTGCTGAACAGGGAGCCCCAACGTGGGGCTGGAGGCCAGGACCCTGAGATCATAACCTGAGCTGAAATCAAGAGTCAGACACACTCAACTGACTAAGCCACCCAGATGCCCCAAGAATTGCTATTTATTTATGATTTATTTTACAGAGCACATGGAGTGGGGAAGGGCAGAGGGAGAGCGAGAGAATCCCAAGCCAACTCCCTACTGAGTGCAGAACTGGTGGTGGGGCTCAATCCCACAGCCCTGAGCTGAAACCAAAAGTTGGCTGCCTAACTGAGCACCTAGAATTGCTATTTTAAACAAAATTTATATATAATGCTAAAATACTTGAAAAATAGCTTTCTTAAGAATGGAAAGTAATTGTTTAGAATTTTTTAATCATTTTCATTTTGTCTTTTTTGAGCTGTATAAGTTGAGTGATATTACAGTGGAAGATACCTGGGTCATACGGTGTTATAGTAACTTACATAGTTTAAGAGGCATTTGTCTTGTTTTCTTTATACATTGTGAAATGTATGAAATATGTAAACACTGTGTCTTCAAAATCTCTTCATATGGATACAGAAAGGTCTTCCTCATTTACCCCTGCTCCCAGCATTTTTTAATGAAAATTTTCAAATTTTTGTCACTATGTTGCTTTATCAAATATGTATCTCTCTGTACATCCATCAGTCAGCTTTTTAAATGGATTTCAAAAGAAGTTTCAGGGAACCCCTGGGTGGCTGGCTGTTAAGCGTCTGCCTTCAGCTCAAGTCATGATCCCAGGGTCTTGGGATTGAGTCCCACAGTAGGCTCCTTGCTCAGTGAGGAGTCTGCTGCTCCCTCTGCCCCTCCCCCCTTTGTGTACACACTTGCAGGCTCACTCTCTCTTGCTCAGATAAATAAATAAAATCTTAAAAAGGTTGTTTCAGGCACCAGTAACTTTTACTCCCTGAACACTTCAGCATGCAGGCATTAATTGACTTTGGTGTTGGTTTATATTCTCAGATAAAATTTACATGCTGACATAAGCATCCATCCTAAGTGTACAATTTTGTGAGATTTGATACATGGGCCTACACCCCTGTTAGGATGTACCGTGTGTTCCTCATCCTTGAGAATTACCTCGTGCCCATTCCGTCAGCCCTGCCCCTGCCTCCTTCCCGAGGCAGCCATTGTTGTGATTGTTTCAACATAGATGACTTTTGCCTGATCTAGGACTTTATATAAATGGAATCATATGATATGTACTTTTGTGTGTAAACTTTCTTTCAGTGCAGCACAGTGTTTTTGAGATTCATCCACGTTTTTGCAAAGCACAGTGGTTTGTTTTCCCAAGTGTTTGTACTGCGTTACCCTCCCACCAGTAAAGCAAGGGAGTACCAGTTGATCCTCATTTTTAACAACGTTTAGTGTTGTCAGTTTAATTTTAGTCATTCTAGATGTGTGTAGTGATTATCTCGTTACGTTTGTAATTCCATTTCACTCATGACTATGGCTCTTGAGCCCTTTTTCTTATAGTATTTGGTCTTCTTATACTTTGCTTTATAAAGTATTCCATTTTTTTGCCTGTCTTTTTTTTCCCACTGCATTATTCCTTTTTATTAGGGACCTGTAAAAGTTCTTAGATATTCTGTATATAGACTCTTTGGGAGATACATGCTTTTCTTTCATGGTTTTTGCTTTTTTATGTTTTGTCTAGAAAGCCTTTGTCTATTTCTACCCCTGTGACACAAAGATAATCTTTTTTGTTTCTTCTGTAAGCTTTATAATTTTAGCTTTCACATTTAGTTCTAAGATCCATCTTAAATTAATGATTATAGTGTAAGTAGGGAGTTAAATTTAATGATTTTTTTTCCTTTTCCATATGGATAGCAAGTGGTTTCATCACCCTTTGTTGGAAATACTTACCATCCCCACTGCATTGCTTCGGTGCCTTTTGTAAAAAATCAAGTGACTTAAAAATATGTGTGTATTTCTGGGCTCTCTGTTTTATTCCATTGATTTATTTGGGTATCCTTAGGCCATTACTACATAGTCCTAATTAATACAGTTCTGTACTAAGTTGAGTAGTAGTATTCTGTAGTCAGTTGAGTAGTTTAATTTTGTTCTATTTTTCCATGAACGCTTTTGATGTTCTAGTATTTTGTTAGTATATAGAAATACAGTTGATTTTTGTATACTGATTTTATATCCTGTTACCTTGTCAAAGGTATTAGTTCTAGTAGTTGTTTTGTAGATTTCTTAAGAGTTTTCTATGTAAATAATCATGTAATCTGTGAATACAGACAGTTTTACTTCTTTCTGATCTTTATACGACTTCTTTTTCTTGCCTTGCTACACTGGTTAGGATCATAAGTACATTGTTGAATAGAAGTTGTTAAAGTGGGCATCCCTGTCCTTTTTGTCAAGCTTGGGGGGGGAACCTTTAATATTTTATCACCAAGTACAAAGTTAGCTGAGGGTTTTTCATATATGCCCTTAATTAGATTGCTTTTTATTTCTAGCTTGTTAAAAGTTTTGATAATGAATGGGTGTTGACTTTTATTAAATGCTTTTTCTGAGTTGAAATTTCATAAGGTTTTTCTTCCGTATCCTTCTGATGTGGTAAATACATTGGTTTTTTAAAAAACATTTAACCAAGGTTGAATTCCTAGGATAAACTCTACTTGGTTATGATGTGTATTATTCTTTTTATATAGGCCTGCATTCAGTTTGCTAATAATGTTGGTTAGATTTTTTTTTTTTTTTTTTAATCTATATTCATGAAGGATTTTACCTCTTTCTTTTCTGGTCTTTGTGCCCTGTATAATTTTCATTTTTGTCATGTCTTTGTCTTTTTCTGGTATGAGGATTATGCTGGCTTTGTAAGGATTGTGAGTTACTTCCTCCTTTTGTATGTTCTAAAAGAATTAGTGTAATTGGTATTACTTCTTCCTTACATGTTTGATAGAATTCATAAGTAAAACCATCTGGGCCTGGGCTTTTCTTTATGCGCAGATGTTGATCCCAAGTTCAGCCTCTTTAGATTACTTAGTTAACCTAGTTTTAGTTGTGGTCAGGTGTGTTTTTCAAGGACCTTGTTCATTCTCAGTTGTCAGACTTACATTAGAGCCTCATTAGGATGAGAAATACATCCACAAGAAACAAGGCCAGACACTGTAGTTGTAAATGAGTATGTGCATCTCTAAGTTTGTCCACTGAGAGGGCCTGGCAGCAGTGACACCCCAAAAGCAGTGAACACAACTAGCACCAGATCTAGCCCACTAAATATTATTGTCTACTGAAAGAAATTAGGGCTCTGTGAAAAATGGCTGACTGTACCAGACGTAGACTGTTTCTTAACAAAACTTCAACCCAGCCCCTGATTGGATTAAAGTGATTGGCCTTCTCCACAGCACAATAGAGCGGGAACCCACTTCCATCTTAATGGAAGATGACATCATCTGGTGCCTCTGATGCTTTTATATGTAGTGCCCAGTGGTCAGTATGACATTACCAGGCTTGTGAAGGTAGAGATACTTACGATCAATTAAGAGAAAAATCATTTTAGAAACAGACTCTCAGATGATCCCAATATTGGAGTTGGCAGATAAGGACTTTAAAATAATTAAGATCAATAGCTTAACCACAGTGATATGCCACTCACACCCACTAGAATGGCTAAAATTGAAGACAGTAACAAGTGTTGGTGGGGATGTGGAGAGTTTGGGTTCATATATGGTTCATATATGCAGCTACTTTGGAAGTAGTTTGATAGCTCCTCAAGAAGTTAAATGTAGAATTAACCATGTAACCCAGCAGTTCCACTACTGAGTATATACCCAAGAGAAAAAAAAACATACACCGTCTCAAAAATTTGTACATGAATGTTTGTAGCAGCTTTATTTTTAATAGCCTTTCCCAAAAGGAAACAACCCAAATGCCCATTGTCTGATGAATGGATAAGCAAAATGTGGTATATCTGTGCAATGCAATATTATCCAGCCATAAAATGGAATGAAATTCTGATACATGCTACAACATGAATGAAACCCTAAGAATATGCTAAGTGAAATCAGCTACACACAAAAGGACACATTTTCTATCATTCCCTTATATGAGGTTTCTAGGATAGGCAAATTCATTGAAAAAAAAAAAAATAGACATTAACAGGGACTGGGGGTGGTGAGAGTAGGAAGTTATTGTTTAATGGGTGTAGGGTTTCTGTTTAGGACAGTGAAAAAGTTCTGCACAGATAGTGGTCATATTTGCAGACCATTGTGAATGTACTTGATGCCCCTAAATTGTAAACTTAAAATGGTAAATCTTTTTACCACAATAAAGAGGTAAATCTTTTTTTAAAGAAATGAACTACCAGTATATGTTATGATGAGGATAAATCTTTTTTTTTTTTAAGATTTTATTTATTTATTTGACAGAGAGACAGCAAAAGAGGGAACACAAGCAGGGGAAGTGGCAGGCAGAGGGAGAAGCAGGCTTCCCGCTGAGCAGGGAGCCCAATGCGGGGCTCGATCCCAGGACCTGGGATCATGACCTGAGCCGAAGGCAGACGCTTAACCGACTGAGCCACCCAGGCGCCCCATGTTATGAGGATGAATCTTAAGAACACTATGCTAAGTAAAAGAAGTCAGTCACAAAAGACCACATATTGTATGGTTCCTTTTATTGAGATGTTCAGAATAAGGAAATCCATAAAGACAGAAGGTAGATGACTCGTAGCCAGGGGCTGGGAGGGAGAGAGAGCTGGAGAGTGACTGCTAATGTGTATGGGGTTTCTTCTGGGGTTAATGAAAATGTTTTAAAATTTCATTATTCTGGGCGCCTGGGTGGCTCAGTCGGTTAAGCGTCTGCCTTCGGCTCCGGTCATGATCCTAGGGTCCTGGGATTGAGCCCTGCGTTGGCTCCCTGCTCGACGGGGAGTCTGCTCTCCCGCTGCCTCTCCCCCTGCTTGTGCAAGCGCACTCACTCTCTCTTTCTGACAAATAAAATCTTAAAAAAAAAAAAAAAAAAACTTTAAAAATTTTTTAAAAAATTTCATTATGCTGATGGTTGCACAAGTTTGTAGATATACTTAAAAAAACACTGAATTGTGTACTTTAAATGGATGAACTACGTGGTATGTGAATTATATCTTAGTAATAATAAGCTTAAATAAGAAGTAATAAATAATTCATATTAATGGACAAATAGGTGGAAATTGTTACCTGAGGAAAGGTAAAATATCTATAGCAATATGTAATTGGAATTATAGAGAACAGAAAAGGGGGCATAAGCAATATTTGAAGAGCTGTTGACCAGAAATTTCCAAAATGGATACAAGATGCCAACTCTTAGATTCAGGCATCTCTTTGAATCCCAAGCAGGGTAAATGCAGATTAAACCATTCCTGAGTATGTCACAGTGAAACAGCTAAAAACTGAAAACAAACAAACAAGCTCTGAAACAGCACCCCCGAGGGGAAATGACACTCAGCCTTCACAGGAGCGACACTGAAAAGCTGACCCCGGTCTTCCCAGCAGGCACATTGGAGGAAGGGAGACGGGTAGACCACTGCAGTGAGGGCAGCGGTTCCTGCAGGAGCCACGCATTGTGAGTGTGAATAGATGGGAAGAAATAGAGGGATTCTGGGGAAGTAAGTTAGTGGTCTTCTGGTTGCAGAAAAACCTTCCTGGAGTCCGCCAGTGTGGACGCTGGAAATCAGCTCTTGGTCCTCTCCTTCCACATCTGCTCTCCTCTACGCTGGAGCCCTCTGCTGGAAGTATCTTACAATTTGCCCTTTCCACCTCTTCCCACAGTTAATCTTCCCTGCTTTCCAGAGAAAGGTGTGCCTCTCTCTCCGTTCTTACTGCGGTGTGTTGCCTTGAGACAGAAAAAGCCTCCACGTTGCATAAGAAAGGAGTATTTTGAAACACTGGGATTGATGTACGGAAAATGAATTTCTGATAACTAGGTGTCAGATCCTTTTGCAAGTCATGTGGTTTCCAGTTCTTGGCTTTACACACAATTGATGGCTAATTTGATGCATTACTAAAAATAACCTTTTTTGTTAGATCTGTATGTATTTTTTAAGCAAATAACTCAGGAGGTTCTCAACGAGTGGCATAACATCAGAAAAACTTCTTCCAGTCCCATCTACTTATGTGAATAAGATTTTTCAGGACAGACATACAGTTATAAAAATAAAAAGTAGAAATAAAATTGATTGTAATTTCTGGATTCGTTAAGTAGGAGGGAAAAAAGTTTCATCTACCTCATTAAGATATTATGTATGTTTTATATACACAGATACAACATAATTATTTTGGTTTTTGTTTTTTGTTTTTTAAAGATTTTTTATTTATTCATTTGTCAGAGAGAGAGAGAGAGAGAGCACGAGCAGAGGGAGAAGCAGGCTCCCTGCTGAGCAAGGAGCCCGATGCGGGACTCGATCCCAGGACCCTGGGATCATGACCTGAGCCGAAGGCAGACGCTTAACCAACTAAGCCACCCAGGTGTCCCAATTATTTTGTTTTGATAAGTTGTGTACTTAATTTGAATAACTCAATTCTGGGAAAATAACACTTGAATTTTATATACACAAATTTTAAAATGTTGAATTTTACTTACAATTATAATTTAGAGAAGCCAGATAAAGAATAAATGCAAGGTTTTCAAGCATAAAAATATAATACATTGGTTTTTAAATTTTGTTAGCAAAGTAAAATAGAGATGCAAGTTCTTCATTGTTTCAGAAAAGTTTGTTTAGGGGCGCCTGGGTGGCTCAGTCGGTTGAGCATCTGTCTTCAGCTCAGGTCATGATCTCGGGGTCCTGGGATTGAGTCCCACATCGGGCTCCTTGCCCAGCGAGAAGCCTGCTTCCCCTCTCCCTCTGCCTGCTGCTCCCCCTGCTTGTGCTCTCTCTGTCAAATAAATAAAATCTTTAAAAGAAAAGAAAAGTTTGTTTAGTTTTCTAAAAAGGATGATGGTAGGTATCACATAACTGTGGAGTTTAGGTTACGTTGGACACATTCCAAAGAACAGTTTTTCCGGACATATTAATAACAAAAAGTTCTAAATGTTAACTTACAAAATATGCAAGGATTTACACAAGTTTTTTAGAAATATTTAGCAAGTTAGTACCTAAATAAAAATTTTTAAAGATCATTGACAAGGCCACCACTAGAGTCAGGGCAGGGCAGCACCCAGGGTACAAAATATATGTAGATCTCCTCTCAGCATCCTGCAGGTGCACCTTTGGGAACTTAAGAGTAAGTGCCTCCTTAAATTATGCACCCTTGTTGTCTTGCTCATCCTAGTCTCAGCCCTGATCACTGGGTTTATACAACTTAAGAAATTTGTGAAAAATTGGCTTTAAAATATTTGCAGATATCATTCACTTTTTATCAACTGCTTTTAATTTGTTTTTTAGGGTGGGATTAAAAACTCAGCCTGAATCAAAATGCCCTGAGCTGCTTGCCAATTACTGTGACATGTTGCTAAGAAAAACACCGTTAAGCAAAAAACTAACCTCTGAAGAGATTGAAGCAAAGCTTAAAGAAGTGGTATATATTTTTTTAATTTCAAAAATTTTAATTACCTTAGTTTGAATTTGTGTTGTGCTTATAAGACTTTGTGTGATAGCAGCTAATGTTGTGAAATTTTACAGTATAAGATCTCTGTAGGGCAGTTATTTGTCTTCCTGGGAATTTTTATTCTGTAGCTTCTAGAAAAGGGAAATAGTATTTAATTCTTCCCCTTCCTGATTGTTTTAAAGGAAATCAATGCTAGCTCCTATTAAAGGACAAAGAAGAGGGAAATGGAGCTGATGGTGTTTGGAATGACAGTAGAGAGACTGGGAGTTTGTCACTTCTTTCTTTTTTGTGAGAGCTCAAAATAGATAACGAGAAATGAGTGAGTGTAGGTAAGAGTTAGTTGCTTTCATTTTTGTCTCCTGGCTGTTAGTGTAATTTGCTATAAGCCCAGGAATACAAAGAAGAAAAAAAAAATAGAAGTAAAGATAGAAAATATAGACAAAAAGATTTAGAGAGAAGATTAGTGTCAGATCAAAGTAAAAAGGCTATAGAGAAATTTGGGGAGAAACCCTTAATTTTCATCTAAAGTTTTATTACATTATTTATTAAATCTGAAAAATTGATGTTTATAGGAACTAAAAGGTTATTTGATTACAGTCTCAAATTTGCTAGCTTTTAAAGTAGTAAAGTAGGGTATTGGGACTGGTCATTTTTCAGAGATGGGTGATTCAGGAGGCTTCTATCTATATATGCATATGTGAATTTCTGGATTTTGACATTGGGGTATGGAAAGGTCTCAGTGAGAAAGCTGGCTAAGAATATACATGGATTGAAAGTAACTTTGTTTTCTGTACAGCTGTTGGTACTTAAATACGTACAAAATAAAGACGTTTTTATGAGATACCACAAAGCTCATTTGACACGACGTCTTATTTTAGACATCTCTGCTGATAGTGAAATTGAAGAGAATATGGTAGAGTGGCTAAGAGTAAGTACATTTTTTAATATTTGTTTTTTTTTTAATATAACACATGGTTCTTATGTGTGCTTAAGTAATACATTTTGGTGATGTTAGTGTCAAAGAAGTAGGGGACGTTTTATAAGAGCATGGCATCAGTGATATAAAATAAAGTGATATCTAATAAAGTATATTTTCTTAATAAAGACTTTAGTGAGACACTTTTGCTCTTGGTTTGCTTCTGATGTTTTGCACTTTTGTATTTCCACTTTCATTTGAATTGACCTTATTAAATGGGCTGTGGAACAAATCATTGCATTTTTAAGGTGTTTTCAGTACTAAATGCTTAACTGTAGGGATGTTTGTAAATACTTTTATATAGCTAAAAGAACTAATACGTAAAAGATGATGTCTTACTTAGGGTAATCAGTGCTAATTTAATTATGATTAAATTCTCATATCAAAGTATTTTAAGTCCGTTCCTGTCAGTTCACTTAAATGGAATTTGAGTTATATTAAAATGAATGTCTTTTATGTATATGTATGGTGTTAAGGTACATAATATGATTATGTTATATAAGATTATATATTATATATAGTTATGTATTTTATATATATCTCCTTCATTTATATATACATTTCACAATACACATTTATCGATTGTCCTGCTTTGCATGATACTGTACGATAGTAAAATTACTCTGCAAACTGACAGTATGCAAAATGATCTTAATGTTAACAATCAGTGGGAAAAATTATTGTTTTGTAACTCTGAGAAATTTCTGTTAAAACATTAAAAACTCTATCTTACATAGGAAAAAAATTTGTAAAATGAGTATGTATTAGTACACTATAAAACATAAGAAACTTTTAGAACTAAAGTACTATTTTTCTGTAAAAACCTAAGATTAGTTAGGAAAATATTTGCAATTCATATGTCCAATATTGTATTTAGAATACATAAAGAACTCTTACAACTCCACAGTAAAAAGACAGCTAAGTTACAAATGGGCAAAGGATTAAAATAGACATTTCTTCCCAGAAGATATTCACGTGGCTAATGCATGTTTCAAAGATGTTGGACATCATTAGTCATTACTCCTGCTTTCCTCCCACTCTCCTTTATTCCCACTATGGTAGCTAAAATTAAAAAAGAAAGCAACAAGTGTGGGCAAGGAAGAGGAGAAATTGGAACCTCATGTGCAGCTGATGAGACTATAAATCAGTGCAGCCCCCGGGGAAAACTGTTGGGCCGTTCTTAGAAGTTAGACATAGGGTCAGCCCAGCAGTTCTCCTCCTGGGTCATTCTGCTCGAGAGGTACGGAAGCACGTGACCGCACAAGAACCTTGTTTGTGGATGTTCAAAACAGCATCATTAATAAGAGCCACAAGGTGGAAACAACCCAAAATGTCCATCAGCTGATAAGGGATAAACCAAATGTGGTTTAATCATACAACGGGATGATACTTAGTAGTCACGAGAAAAGCAGTACTGACACACACTGCAACATGAGTGAACTTGGAAAACACTGCTAAGTGAAAGAATTCAGTTACAAAAGACCACGTAGTATGAGATTCCACTAAAACAAAATGTCCACAGTGGCCAAATCCACAGAGACCCTGTAAATACACTAAAACCCACTTAATTGTACACTCTGAAAGAGTGAGTGTTCTGGTAGATGAGTTGTATCTCAGGAAAGCTGTCCTGTAAATGAAGAGTAGTTTGACCAGCCCGGGCCATCTTGTCACGTGACTTAGAATACGGCATGAGCATCTTCTGTGTGCCTTGAAGAGTTGTCAGACTCCCTGTAAGTTTGGGTCAGCTTCCAGCCTGTGGTTTTTCGGGCTCTCAGTGTTGTGAAAGTTTTTGCTGGTGTCACTTCTCCTGGGGCGTCTTGTTTTTTGTTGTTGTTGTTTGTTACTACTCCTTTCTCACTTAAGTTGATAATTTACCTTCAGTAAATTTACCTTAAGATAATTTACCTTACGTTCCTATGCCTGTATATTTAGAGTCTTCAGCGTTGGCAAGTTGACCTCAGTCAGCTCTTCTAGAATGCTATTTATGTTCTATTAGATTATTTTCATTTCCAGCTTTATTTTTTTTTCTGTGGTATGCTTTTATCATTGTCATTGGCCATTTAGCTCTCTTGATTATCCATTTTTGTAAAATGTCAAGTGGATTTATCCCTGGAAGGCAAGGATGCAACAAAACTGTATGCTTTGCTTTCTGTGGGTGAACTGGATTAACAGATGACTAACAGATTTTGAAAAAAAGTGTTGTGATTGGTCATGATGAGAAGTAAATTTTGTACTTTATGCATTCCTCACATTTAATACATGGTGATAACTGAGAGTTGACTTGGGTTGTTGAGGGACTGGTGTTATTGAACTATACTGTGGCGACTGATTCATGTATATTGGAATCATGCAGAGAAAGCCTGGGTGACCTGGACTGTCTCATTTAGTTTTTAAGAATCAAATTTAATAGGTATTACAATGTAAGTATTCTAATAAATAAGAGGGGAATGATTTTATATTAAAGCATCTAAGACTTAGTTTTCCATTGAAAGTTTTTCCTAATAGTATATCAGATTATATATTATTGTTCATTACCTCTTTTGTCTTTGCCTTTCATAGGAAGTTGGTATGCCAGCAGATTATGTAAACAAGCTTGCTAGAATGTTTCAGGACATAAAAGTATCTGAAGATTTGAACCAAGCTTTTAAGGAAATGCACAAAAATAATAAATTGGCTTTACCAGGTATTATTTTATAATTACGTGTGTGTGTGTGTGCACACACATTTATATGTGTATATATATATACACACCTTTTTAAAGAGATTATTTTTGTTTTCCAGTATATTAAAAATGAACCCTAACAGTAACAGATACAAAGATGTTACAAAGTCCACATTCCTTGAAGACATCCAGCAAAACAGAATTTAACAGAATTTAGATTTGATAGTCCTTATTTTTATGTATGTATTTTTTAAATTATTTTTTATTTATTTTTAAAGATTATTTATTTGAGAAAGAGAGAGAATATGAGCAAGAAGGGCAGAGGGAAGGGAGAGAGAATCTCAGGCCGACTCTGTGCTGAGTGCAGAGCCCAACACAGGGCTCAATTTCATGACCTGGAGATCATGACCTGAGCTGAAACCAAGAGTTGGATGCTCCACCGGCTCTACCACTTAGGCACCCCTATTTTTAATTTTTTTTCAAAATAGCCACAATTCACTGCCTGAGCTTTACATGTTTCAGATCCAGTCACATGAAGAGACTTATTTCTTTTTTATTTTAAGATTGATTTTATTTATTTATTTGTTGATTGATTGATTGATTGATTGATTTATAAGTAGGCTCCACACCCAGCATGGAGCCCAACAGGGGGCTTGAACCCACAACCCTGAGATCAAGACCTGAGCTGAGAGTCGGATGCTTAACCGACTGAGCCACCCAGGCATCCCCCCCCCCCCGCCTTTTTTTAAAGATTTTATTTATTTGAGAGAGAGAGAGAGAAAGAGAAAGAGCATGAGTGGGGGCGGGGGGCAGAGGGAGAGGGAGAAACAGACTCCCTGCTGAGCAGGGAGCCTGAGCAGAAGGCAAGACGCTTCACCAACTTAGCCACCCTGGCACACACACCCCCCCCTTTTTTTCTTTATAAGTTTTATTTTTAAGTATAATCTCTACAGCCAATGTGGGGTTTGAACTCATGACCCTGAGATCGAGAGTCGCATGCCCCCCCGCCCCCGACTGAGCCAGCCAGGTGTCCCTCTAATCCTTTCTTTTTTTTTTAAAGGATACTTTTAACAAAATCTTTAGGGTTTCGTTTATTTTTCACCAGTGTTCACCCAGTATACATATATATTTCTTTTTAATTTTACACATTTTCAAGATTATTTATTTCATATTTTCTGATATTCTTGCCTATAGCTGATTCAGTTAATATAAAAATTCTAAATGCTGGTGCCTGGTCAAGGAGCTCTGAGAAAGTCTTTGTCTCACTTCCTACCGAACTGGAGGATTTGATACCTGAAGTAGAAGAATTCTACAAAAAAAATCATAGTGGTAGAAAATTACATTGGCATCATCTCATGTCAAATGGAATTGTAAGTAGATGGTGTATTAGTTCCGATATTGGTTTGACTGAAAGTACCGGCACTCGAGAGATCTTTGTTTGTCTCACATGTGCAAGTTTGAGCAGGTCTAGTGGATCTAGTCCATGGAGTTGTAGGGACATGGGCTTCTGGTTGTATCAGCACACTTAAAATACTGCTCTTGTCTGCAAATGCAATATGATCCCCAATGTGCCTGTCTTCCAGCCCAACAGGAAGGGAAAGATGAGAGTATACGGTACTTCAGGAGTAACTCCTAGAAGTTGCCCCATCATTTCCACTCACATCCCATTGGGCAGAACTGGTCACATGACCACATTTTGCCCCAGGGAGAGCTGGGATTTGAGCCTTTATTCTGGGCGGTCATGAAGTTGTGCTAAAATTGTGATTACCATGTAAAAAAGGAAGAGTGGATATTGGAAGACGGCTGGCAGTCTTTTCCATGTTTAATCTCATGTAAGAGAGAGTATAGGAGAGAGATGGTAATCATCCTGAAGAGAGTCTCATCTTTATGTTATTTTGTCTGTTATAGATAACATTTAAGAATGAAGTAGGTCAATATGATTTGGAGGTAACGACGTTTCAGCTGGCTGTGTTGTTTGCATGGAACCAAAGACCCAGAGAGAAAATCAGCTTTGAAAATCTAAAACTTGCAACTGAACTCCCTGATGCTGAGCTTAGAAGGACTTTATGGGTTTGTTTATGTTTTTTGTTTTTAAAGTTGTATCCAGTCACAAGCAGGAAATATTTGATGGCTTGCTTACAATAAATTTATGAATTCATAACACTCTGAAAATGACCTTTAATCAAGAAAAAATACACTAATGAGGTATTAATGCACTAATGAGGTATTCATGGTAAAAAAGACATTGAAAATAAGCAAGTTACAAAGATGGTGAAAGACAAGAAAGGAAAAAAAAAATGAGAGAAAGTTTGAGTTGGTGTTTAAACGTTATCTGTGAGGAGTGTGACCACAGATTTCATACTGAGAATGTGTTCAGAGATTTTTATGATGACCAAAAATGTAAGAATTAGAAAACTTTGGTCTTTTTGAAGGCCTGCAAAATGTACTTGTTAGTCTCCTGCTCATAGCTACATTTTACTCCTACTCCACAGACCTCTTGAAAGTTCCAGAATAATAATTGTCTAGAGGGAAAGAGCTGGTGTGTAACTGGCGGGTTGCTTTTGCTGTGATTGCCTATGACCAGTTGCTCTGGTCTTGTCTCTTACTGTAAAGAGATCGTTTATTGCTTCCTTCCTCACAACCAACTCTTTCTCCTCGTTCTTTTCTCAGTTTCTACATTTACATTGTTAAAGTCATCGAGGTATCATATAAAAGTTGAATCGTGATTTTGTGCTTATAATTTGTTCTCCCCTCTTTTAGTCATGTTGGAGAATTGATCTTAGTATTCCGTACCGTTGATCGATGTTAATTGTTTTCTCTTTATTCTTCGTAGTCTTTAGTAGCTTTCCCAAAGCTCAAGCGGCAGGTTTTACTGTACGAACCTCAAGTCAGCTCACCCAAAGACTTTACAGAAGGCACTCTCTTCTCAGTGAACCAGGAATTCAGCTTAATGTAAGGTCGACGGTGGTTGATGTAAAATAAAAATACCTTGTTGGAAGTTTGGTGTTAATTTATTGTTAGCACAATAATTATTTTCCTTATGTTATATTTAAAACATCACTCTAGGGTTACGCCACTTAGTTGTTTATTAAACATAGTAATGAAGTGGAGATGCTTACTTATTTGTCAAGGATACATTTTGGTGTGTGATTATATTACTTTTCATCTTTAAACGTCTTTATATTGCTTTCATCTTTAAACATTGAACTCTAAAGAAGCTTTATTCACACAAAGCATTTGTCCCCTAAGATCCATTTAGATGATAATGCTGAATAGCAGCCCATGTATCTTCCGACGATCTAAGCACTTTCATGGTAGTATAAATTATATTAGCTCTGTTATTACAGGGAATGATGTCACCCATACATTATTAACTGAGCTTTTGTTGTGTTTGGGGGAAATCATATGATTCATTTTAAATAAAGCTGTATGTTGATTATTTGTTACTTTTCCTTTAAACAGTTCTGGAGAGTAATCTTCAGAATATTTCTAAATCTTTTTTTCTCAGACATTATTGCTATAGTGTGATGTCAAAAGGCCTTCAACTGTAAAATACTTGATTCACTGTTTTTTATAGAAAAAATGCAAAAGTTCAGAAAAGGGGTAAAATCAACTTGATTGGACGCTTGCAGCTCACTACAGAAAGGATGAGAGAAGAAGAGAATGAAGGAATAGTTCAACTAAGAATACTTAGAACCCAGGTTTGTATAAGGCAGAATGTCTATACTTTGAAAAAAATTTCGTTTTTTTTAATTTCCATTTTTTTTAATTTATTTTTTTAATTTTTATTTATTTATTTATTTTAAAGATTTTACTTATTTGAGAGCGGGAGAATGAGAGAGAGAGAACACATGAGAGGGGGTAGAGGGGGTAGGGTCAGAGGGCGAAGCAGACTCCCTGCCGAGCAGGGAGCCCGATGCGGGACTCGATCTAGGGACTCCAGGACCATGACCTGAGCTGAAGGCAGTCGCTTAACCAACTGAGCCACTCAGGCGCCCTTTTTTTTTTTTTAATTTAAAAGCATGTAGGTATTCAAACTGTAATGAACTAATTTTCATTTTACTGGAATTTAAAAATGGCATTGCTGGCATTCTCTTAGTTGCTGAAAGAGATGTCTGTATGTCTTGATGGCCTCTGGTAGATTCTGCTGGTTGGGCAAAACCTTGGTTTTAAGTTATGTCTCCCTTTGATCACAATTGACTTAATGTGTGTCCACAATAAGTTATAATTCTAGGATTGAAGTATTTAAACTCTTACTTAATTTTAAGACATAATTCCATTGTAATATGAAATTAGGGAACACTTTTAAAAACTTTCTTTTTTTTCTTAAGTTTTATTTATTTATTTTTAGCAGTCTCCACACCCAATGTGAGGCTTGATCTCACGACCCCAAGATCAAGAATCTCATGCGCTTCTGACTGAGCCAGCCAGGCGCCTCTACTTTCAAAAACATTTTAAAGCTAGGATTGTGGTCCCTTCTGAACATGATAAAGAATACTTACTGCAAACTGATGTGTGACCATTTTAACTTTAGAAATATTCTTATTAGGGGCATCTGGGTGGCTCAGTCAGTTAAGCGTCTGCCTTTGGCTCAGGTCATGATCCGAGGGTCCTGGGATTGAGTCCCGCATTGGGCTTCTTACTCAGCAGGGAGCCTGCTTCTCCCTCTGCCTGTGGCCCCCCCCCCCCACTTGTGCTCACTCACTCTCTATTTTTGACAAATAAAAATCTTAAAAAAAAAAAATACTATTAAGACCAAGTTATTCCACTTTTGCTGTTTTTATTTAATACTATTTGAAACTGCTGGCCAATTCAAGAAAATATGAAACAAATAAAAGATTAAAATATTTCATCACTTCTAGATCATATAGTATGATAAAGGAGCAGGGAAAAGATGAATAAAAATCAGTTGCTTTTCTAGTTAGCAATAAATTTGAAAAACTTAAGAGAAAAGGGGCACTTGGGTGGCTCAGTTGGTTGAGCATCCAACTCTTGATTTCAGCTCCGGTCATGATTTCTGGGTCGTGAGATGGAGCCCCACGCTGGACTCCTCGTTCAGCAGGGAGTCTTCTTGAGATTCTCTGTCTCTGCCCCTCCCCCCACTTGTGTGCGCTCTGTCTCTCAAATAAGTAAATAAAATCTTAAAAAAAAAAGTAAAGGAGAAATAAAGAAACCATAGAATTCATAGGCACTTCTTTAAAAAGAATTCATGGCCCTTTACTGAGAGTCAAAGGAGATTTAAATAAATAGATCTTGCTCTTTTTCTCTTGGCTAAAATTTTTATTGAGGTGTAATTTACGTGTAAAATGCACATTTCACAGGTTGTCCATGAGTTTTGATAAGTGTACGTACCTGTGTGAGCATCATCTCAGTTAAGATAACAGAAGGTTTCTGTCAGTCCAGCCAGGCCCCCTCCGACCCACCGGACTACCCCTCACTGTTGCCTAGTTTTGCCTGTTCCGAGTCTTCATGGAAATAGAATCAGACAGTGAACGTACTTGTTCTGTCTAGCTTCTTTTGCTCAGCATGCAGTAACCATGTTCTTCAGTGATAAGGCTGAATTACTTAGGAAGTCGATTTTTCCCATGTAAAAATTCGACTGGAATATTTTGGGAATTTTACATTTTGATTCTCAGTTTTATGAGAAAGAATAAATGAGAGTGTTTGAGATCCTTAAAAAAAAAGAAAGAATAAGGTGTTGGTGGAACTTGCCTTTGCCAAATGTGAACACTTACTAAAATATCTACGAAATAAAACAGTGTAACAGGCAGATTGGTTGAGGAAAATAGCTCAGAATTGAACCTACTCTATAAATATAGACGAGCTTTGGAATAAAGGAAATAATTTCCATGAGCCATGACAAGGGAATTCAGGAAGAGATTTGGGGGGGTTTCACGTTTGGGGGGAAAATCAGGGTATAGTTCCAGTTTCTGGCTGCACCAGGATAAATTCCAGATGGATTCGAGTTGAGCAGGTATGGTCATTCTCGAGGACGTGCAGAGAAAATGAAGTTTTCTGCTTTGTCTTGAACTCCAGTAATCTGGGCTGTCCCTTCAGGTAGTGCTCAGCCTTTCTCATTTCTGCCGTACTCCTCCAGTCAGCCCCACTCTGTGCTGTTTCACAGATGGCATCTGGAAGGATCGAGGGCGAGAGGAATTCACTTGACCTCGTAGTGACAGTGAAGGGACTGTCCTGTCCTTGCGACAGTGGCCTGGGTTCTTGCTTTCTTTGTGCGGTGCTTTCCGTGTCAGCCGCGGGAGCCTGACTTTCTGTTGCTATCTGCTGCTCCTGAGCTCTGGTTCATTATTTTTCCAGTTGGTAAGGAACACGTGGGCTCTTCCTGCTCTGACCGCCTGTCCTCTGTGCTTACGGAGCCCTTCAGCTCTCTGAGCCTCTGTCCCATCTCCCGTGTGGCCTCTTGGCCTGCAGGTGCTTCTGTCACTCACTGCTGCTGCAGCATGACTCTGGCCTGGAACTGAAGGCCTGTGGGGGTCTTGTTAGCTCTGCACCCCACCTGTGCCATGTGGGGACCGGAGGAGGGTCGGGAGTGCGTGTTCTTCCCATCCTGTCATGCCCCGTCTTCCAGTGATGGCCGGCTGGCAAGTGCAGACCAGGGCCAGCGCCCCCGTGCTCGGTTCCCCTCATCACCTCTCGAGCACAGCCACTTTCCTCGCCTCGGCCAAAGCTTGAGACACGTACAGTCGGTCCTCCCTCCTGGCTCCCGAGATTTTCACGTGCCTGAAGGCTTTTGCCCTTCCTTCTTCCTGTCTGGACCCTTGACGTAAGCCCCTGACATCGGGAGCCTGGCATCTCGATACACTGAGAATGGGAGGACTTCACTGTCCTCCTCATGATGGGGGAGGGATCCTCATGTCTGCCGGGGATGTGGAAGAGTCTTTTCTCTTGTGGAACAGTGCCTGGTGCCCAAGTCTGTTACCGTTTTGCAGCAAAACTTCACTTTGAATGTGAAAAGCCAGTATTACCTCTCATTTTCTCTTTTCACATTTCTTCTTTAACAAATTCTAATCTCCACCAAGGCAGACAGATGGCTTTGGTTTGCTAAGGAGAGAGCTCCTACAGGAAAAGCAAAAAAAATGGGGCGCCTGGGTGGCTCACTTGTTAAGCGTCTGCCTTCCGTTCAGGTCATGATCCCAGGGTCCTGGCATCCAGCCCCGCAGCAGGAAGCCTGCTTCTCCCTCTCCTTCTGGCCCTCCCCCTACTCATGCTCTCTTGCTCTCTCTCTCTCTCAAATAAAATCTTTAAAAAAAAAAAGCAAAAGAAAAGAATATTTAATAATTTTTGAATTATCCCTATTACAAACTTAATAGTAATTAAATCATCAAGGAAATATTTATAAAATTGACTTAGGTGAACAGTGCTTACTCCTGTAGGAAGTCAGAATATTTCATTAGATCAATAAACTGAAGGTAATATTTATAGCAGATATAATTTATTATTCTGATAAATACATAAAGAGTAGTAATTACTGATTTTTAAAACTAGACACCAGCTGGCATGTGCTTCTACATAAAGAAGTAACTCTGCCTATGATGGAAAAGGGTGTGTAAGGGGTTTGTTGTATTTTAATTGATACTTAATACCAGTTTATATACATACTGTGTTCACAGTTAAGAGAAATTTTTAAAACGTGCATAATGTGGAAAAAAGTAATGGAAGGAAGTATCCCAAAACATTAGGTGTGGTTTTCTGCAGAGAGGTTATGGGTAATTTTGTTTTTCCTTGTTTTTCAAAATCTTTATAATCAGATTTTCTTTTACAGTGAGTGGAAAAAAAGTATATTTGTTAAGTAAAAGCTGCTGGTCTCAAGATTAATCTAGTGATTAGTCTTTTGGATGGATGTTGGAAAGAGAATGAAATACATAAAACGTCATGTTTTGTTGTTTTACTTAAAATTTAATCTATTAATGATCTTTCATTTTTGTTTTTCTTTTAGGAAGCTATCATACAAATAATGAAGATGAGAAAGAAAATTAGTAATGCTCAGCTGCAGACTGAATTAGTAGAAATTTTGAAAAACATGTTTTTGCCACAAAAGAAAATGATAAAAGAGCAAATAGAGTGGCTAATAGAGCACAAATACATCCGAAGAGACGAGTCTGACATCAACACTTTCATATACATGGCATAATCTTGAACATCATGGACAACATTAAGAACCGAAATTTCAGAGTGCGTGGGCAGAAAGTTGTAACAGTTTGTGCTGGAGGAAGGTTTATTTGGACTTTGATTACATAAATATTAAAATCTCTGCCTTACCTGACAAAACAACTCTATCTTGCCAATCACATTAGTTAGCATGATGGCATTCCCTTCATGTTGCACACTCTGTAACAGCATGCTGTTTTGTGGAGAAACTTGCATTCATGAAGAGCCCATGATGAACTTGTAAAAGTAAATTTGATTTCTATCCACCAGAAGAAATAGTTGGGAAGGGTGAGGGCGGGGTTCTTGTTGCTTTTTTTTTTTTTCTCCTCTCTTTTTTTCCTCTCTCACGAAAATGTACTTGCACAAGGAAGGATCTTCAGATATTCGTGCACTGAATAATGCTGTTATGTTTTGTTTTTTTTTAAATGCAATTAAAACTAGAAATAGCACTCTTGGTTTCTTTTGATCAAAAGAGGGAGCTGGTCTGCACAACATTGGGGGAGGGCAGATATAGGTGAGAAGATAAGTATTTAATAATATAACACTATTTGTTCACGCCCTGCTTCAGTATAGTAACTGGATTTAATGGTGACCTGAAAATGATATTAAATTTTTCCAACTTACAGACGTTGGCTTTCTTTAAGCAGGAGACTGCTACTTTAGATGTTTGTGTTAAATAAGGAGTTTTAAAATTTTATATGGCTGGAGAGCTTGTTTTGAAAAACTGAAGCTTATATTAATTTGTTGCTCCAATTGTTTAAAAAAAATGTATGGAGAGAAGTCGGTCATTTCAACTGCAGAGTCAGAATAGCAAAACAAAGATATTAAGTGTGTTCACTAACACACTTAATGTTTGTATACCTAATATTTATTATGCCAAATTTTGTTATCTCCAAATTTATTAAAAACAAGGCAGAAATCTACTCTCACATAATACAGTTATGTAACTATTTCTTGATCTGCAGCATAGAAATATTTTGGACTTTTAAAGTCTCATGGTTAGGGATTTATAGCCTCAGGTTTCTGGAAAGGAAGACATTCTGTTTTAAAAAGGAGTGTCCGTTACGTAGGGGGAGGAGAAAAACCACAACATAAGACCTGAAAAGCATGAGCAAAATTGTTGCAGTCTTAATATGAGCAGTAAACTTGCCAAATATATGTACATATATATTTATATATTTTAAAAATAAACGTTTTTAAAATGTTCAGAAGGCAACACTCACCTTGTTCCTTTCAGTCAATCCAAAGTAGCAACTTACTAGTTGCCAGCGACTGAATACCCAGAGTGGTGCAGAGTTCAGGACTTGAGGACACGGGCAGCTTAGCGGAGAAAAGTGTATTCCCTGTTGGCAAAGAGTGACTCTACGTGGATTTTTATTCATTATGCTGCACGTTCCAAGTTTTTTTGTAAATGCTCTTCTGTCTTGTTTGATACTAAGTAATACTTTAAACCTATGATTTGGGAAATAATAGGAAGTGGAGTGCTGAGCTTTGAAAGGTGCATGGTAAGACAGTATTATGCAAGGTGCTTTCAGGACTGTTCCATGGAATCTGTCCCCAGTCCCAAGAGGCGTTGTGAGCTGCCTGCTGAAAGGAAGGAGAGCAAATTCAAAACATGGAACGTGTCGCTGGGTATATTCACATGCCTGTTCTGCAACTCATAGGAAATTGGAATTTTGTTTCTAATTTAAAATCTTACATTTAGCTCTGGGGGCAGCATGTGTCCGTTATTAGACCGAGTGCATTGTGGAGAATTACACTCTAAATTGATGACTGCGGACGATGGATATATTTGAAATTAAAAAAAAATAATTTGTTATAATTGTGGCCCTTACATTTAACAAATAGTTCAGGATTGGGCATATTTGCTTCTCCCATATTCGAATGCCCAAGGGAAAACAGTGGAAGGGAGAATTACAGGTCATTTTTTAAAGTTTCAGATTTGTTGCTTTAAACCATAATTGTTCTCAGAACAGGTTTGGAATTTCTCATCTTTTTGGTCATTTTAAGAATGAGAGCCATGATGTTTTGATTTATAAAGGAAAGTTTAATGCAAAAGTGGGTAACTCTAAATCCATAGCCAAGTTTTCTATTAAATTTTATAAATTTTTTAATAGCTAATTATGTCCTAATTGTATTTTGGGAAATTGAACAGCAGCAAATACTGTAGACGTAACAGTTTTCATCGTTTTTGTTGTTGCTGTTATGTATACAAAAGTTCAACTACTTTTTGGTGTTAATGAAAACGATTTAGTTGACGAGGTGCCTGTGTGCCATTGTTCAGTTTTCTTTAAATGTGTCTTGATGATAGATTTGCTAATTTAAAAAAAAGAACCTGATAAAAACCTTCCCAGCGATTAGCGACAGGTACGGAATCACAGTTAGTATCCCTTATTGAGTCCCTTTCCTCTGATTGCACTTCCAAGTGGTGCCATGGTGGTGAGGAGAATCCAGGCTGCCAGGAGTAGGGCAGTGGGACGCACCACAGCTTAAGTTAAACTGTGAACACTAATACAAAGCTGGAGCCTTCTGGAAAGTGTTAACCTTTGTTGTCCTCATTGCCAGAGTAAAAAGAAACAATTTTGATGCTTACAATGCGATAAATATTAGGACATTAGTATTCCCATGATTTAATGAGGATGTTGAAATAAATTATGAAGTCTTCCAATTTTTACGTTTACTGGAGGGGTCCCTGCATTGTCAACCTGTTTATTTAAGTCTCTTACTCTTAGTTTATGCGTAAATGTTACAGTTTCCAAAAACGAACTGTTAGCTTTCTTGTTTTTACTTTTTATTGAATTTAATACAAAATATGACCGGAGTAGTTACAAAGTATTTTGCATTATTTGCAGTAGGATGTCATTAGCCCGGCTCACAGGGCAAATTTTAAACATTCAATTTGGGTGAAAGTTCTAGTTTTTCAGAAAGATTTGCCATCTTAAACTCAAGCCGGTTTTTCTATTTTCATGTAAATGACTGGGATGCTATCTTACAAACTCTTCCAAGGTCATGTTTGTGAAATCAACATTACCTGAGAGCTTTCCTGTCATCTACACTATATATGTCGTCTGGAGTGTTGAACAAATTTGCGTTCCTAAGTTGGACTTTATCTTCGTGTGGTATATACGGTTTTGAATGTGTGCCACTACGTACTGAGATGATAATGCTGTACAATTTTAAATGGTAGCAGTTTCTGTATGGAGTAGGCTGAAATATTTTGATGAACTGCTTAATTTTTGGATTTTATTTTTTAAGTTGTATAATTTATTTTCTTGCAAAATAAAAGTGTAATATAAAAGCTTTCACCTATCCAGAAAATATTGATGTTCTACTGTTAAGTAGTTTTTAAGACTTAAATTTGTGTAATAAGTATATTTATACATTTCATGGCGAAATAGTAATTCTTAGCCTTAGGAATCAGAAACATGAAAAGTAACCCACTTACTTCTTTTAGATTTCAAATTTTAGTCCATAACGAAAGCTATCAGGAATGTCGCTTTTTCAGTGATGATAGCAGCCTAAGGTTATCATGCCTGGAAAAGATAAACTATTTCAGACCTGAAAGTGATTAATGCATCCTTTCACAGGTTAGATAAGCCATGTCATAACCACAATTTAAGTTTTATATCAGATAAAAACAAATATAAAATTTTTTGTGTGTGCAAATTTGTGAAATATTTAAGTTTCAAAGCTAGGGATAGTTTAGTAATAAGCTTATGAGGATGGACAGTGTCCTTCACAAAGTACCATAGCCTGGGTGGCTGATAAACCACAGAAATCTGTTTCTCACAGTCCCAGAGGCTGGAAGTCAAGGGTGAAGAAGGTGTCGGTGTGGTTGGTTTGGGTGATGAACCTCTTGCACGGTGCAGCTGCTGACTTCTGGGTGTGTCCTCACATGGAGGAAAGAGGGCTGAGAGAACTCCCAGGGTCTCTTTTGTAAGGGCACTACGCTCATTCACGAAGGCCCTGCTTCCTGAGCTACTCATCTCTCACAGCCAGCATCTATGAATACCATCCCTTTGGGGATTAGGTTTCAACGTATGGTTTTGGGGGAGACACAGACCTTAAGTCTATTGTATTCATAGTGACCTTAAGCTCAGCTTGGGACTTGAGCAGGGATTGGGGTGGGGTGGGGAATTGATAGAAAAGTATGGTCTCGGTATAAGACTCACCTAAACCTAGAGATAGATTTACCATTAAACTTTCAGGGCCCCAGGAATTTTGTATTGGCATACCTCGTTGCACTTCAGTTTATTACACTTTGCAGATGAGGGGTTTTGTTTTGTTTTTGTTTTACAAATTTAAGGTTTGTGACAACCTAGCTTCATTTTCCAATAGCATTTGCTCACTTTGTGTCTGAATCACATTTTGGTAATTTTTGCAATATTTGAAACTTTAATTATATTTGTTACGGTGATCGGTGATCTTTGATGCTACTTATGTAATGGTTTCAGGTGCCCCAAACTGCACCCACACAAGGACGGTAAACTCAACCGATAAATGTGTGTGTGCAGACTCCTCCACCA
Source organism: Neomonachus schauinslandi (assembly GCF_002201575.2). NCBI lineage: Eukaryota > Metazoa > Chordata > Mammalia > Carnivora > Phocidae > Neomonachus > Neomonachus schauinslandi. The sequence goes on along the minus strand of NC_058413.1, from coordinate 105,579,260 downwards.
ACTGACTGTGTCCCCATCTCCCTCTCCTCAGGCCTCCCTGTTCCCGAGACACAACAGTATTGAAAATGGACCAGTTAATAACCCTACAGTGGTGTTTAAGTGTTCAAGTGAAAAGAGGAGTTGCACATCTTTCACTTTAAATCAGAAGCTAGGACTAATTAAGCTTAGTGAGGTGTGTGTTGAAAGCAGAGATAGGCCGAAAGTGAGGCCTCTTGTGCCAAACAGCCAAGTTGTGAATGCAAAGAGGAAGTTCTTGAAGGAAATTAAAAGTGCTACTCCAGTGAACACACATCATGGACAGAAGATGCGGCGTAATTCTTAAGGGGCCCTAGGGTTTTCAGGATGGTACGTGAGCATTGGCTTCAACTTAGTCACCAGCTGCATGAGCCCCTAAGAGTCAGCCTGTCCTTTGAAGCTCTGAGGCATTGACTTCTCTCTAGCAAAGTCCTAGATGGCACCTTCTTCCAGTAGGAGGCCAGGTCATCCACACTAAAAATCTGTTAAGTGGAGCCACCTTCGTTAATTCTTCTGGAGAACTTGCTGCAGCTTGAACATCAGCTCTCATTACTGTACCTTGCACTTGACCTCTGCTAGCTTCAGTCTGCAGCTTCTTCTCTCTCCGCTTTCACAAAATTGAAGAGAGTTAGGGCCTTGCCCTGGGTCAGGCTTTGGCTTAAAGGAGTTATGGCTGGTTTGATCTTCTGTCCAGACCACTAGAACTTTCTCTGTATCAGCAATAAGGCTGTTTGGCTTTATCATTCGTGTGTTCACTGGAGCACAAGCAGGTGGAGGGGCAGAGGCAGAGGGAGAAGCAGGCTCCCCGCTGAGCAGGGAGCCCCATGCGAGACTCGATCCCAGGACCCTAGGATCATGACCTGAGCCACCCCAGCATGCAACTCTTGATCTCTGGGTCTGAGTTCGAGCCCCATGTTGGGCATAGAGATTACTTAAAAGATAAGTAAACCTAAATTAAACATTCTTATTAATTGCTCAGTAAAGTTAGCTATTAGCATGTATTCTATTCCTCCTCTTACTGAAATGTAGTTGCAAACGTATCTCATCATAAATTAAAAGATAGTTGGGGGGGCGCCTCGCTCCCACCATTAAGCGTCTGCCTTCGGCTCAGGTCATGATTCTGGGGTCTTGGGATCGAATCCAGCCTCGGGCTCCCCGCTCAGCGGGGAGTCTGCTTCTCCCTCTGCCCCTCCCCCCCGTGTGTGTGCTCTCTCGCTCTGAAATAAATAAAACCTTTAAAAGCAAACAAAAAGCTAACTGGATTGCTCAATAGCATTTGAATGAGCTGGGTGGGTCTGAGTGGGAGAAGCTAGCTCCACGAGCGGAAGACGCTCGGGTCGGGACACCTACACTTGCAGCGTGCCAAGGTCGGAGTGGCGGAAAGGGGACTGGCGGTATGTCACGCGCCGGCCGGATTCGGCGCCAGCGCCTCAGGCCGAGTCTGTACTCTGAGGCTCCGTCCCCTGCCGTCACGCCCCGTCCTGTCGGCCAATAGCCACGCACGCCGCCGCCGTCCGAGGCTGCTATTGGAGAGGGCAGGGTGGGCGGGGCAGCGGCGCGGGGACTTGGCTGCGCGCGCCCGTCGTCTCCGCCTGTCAAGTCTGTCTAGGCGCTCGGAGGTCATGGCTGTGCTGGTGGCCCTTCTGCGCGGCAGCGCACGCGGGCGCGGCCCCCTGCTCCAGAGGCCGCTGCAGGTGAGGGCGGCTGGGACCCGGGCCGCGGCGTGCCGGCACCCCTGCCTGGGAGGGTCGCGCTCGCGGCGCGCGGCGCCCGGGCTGTGGGCCTCCGGGCCCGCGCCGGGAAGCCCCCTGCGCCGCGCACGCGCACGCGCGCCGTACGTGGCCCCTGTGCGTCGCCGGCGTTTGCGGGGTCTCCGCCGCCGCCAGCCGCTCGCTTGCGCGTGGGTTGCGCGGGGCGCGGATCTCCGCCGCCGGAAGGGCCCAGCCCTGGTCCCGCCTGACTGGCAGCCGGCGCCGTACGCCTTCTCCGGGATTTTCTTTACAGCGTGCTCTGTTCCTGCGCTAGGGCATCACCGGGCCTGCGGGCGTGAGGCCCCAAGGGAGAAGGAGAAGACGCCCCGGCCTGATGCGGCCTGACACTGACCGGGGAAATAAGGGGTTCCTCCGTACGCGAGGAACAGATGGTGCTGGGTGTTAGGCACCGAGGGCGTCCAGGGGCGCGCCTCGCTCCCGCTTGTTGTGCTTAGGGAACGCGGGAGCCAAGGCCTTGGAAGGGAGTCTTTCCAAGAGGGTCAAAGCAGGGAGCCTGCGTCGTAGATTTGCGGCCTGGCAAAACCTGGCGAGGAGTAGAGAACTTAAGGTGGGGCTTAACTTAAGGTGAAGCGTGATTTTGACAGGTTGGTTCCCGTTGGACACTTTGCAGTCCACCCATGTTTGAGAGTTGGAATCTGACCCAAGTCAGTGGAGACCGTTGATGTTTGGGGATTTGTCATAGCCAGAGGTCAGGGGGGATTGAGGTGCGGGGAGGGCAAAAACATGACTTTGGCGTGAAGTAACTTGAGCTGCATGCTGGCCAGAGGAGGAGAGAGGTAGCAGCATTATGCAAGAGATTTGTGAAAGCATAAATGTGGAACTTGGCAAATAGGGAGTGGGTGTGAGGAGCCAAGAGGAAAAGGAAGAGTCGAAATCATCCTGGGTGACTGAGCTAATGGAAAAGTCAGGAGGAGTGGGTTTCCACGGAAGGGGAGTCCTTGTTTTTTTCTTTCTTTTCCCCTCTAACTTAGCGGCAGAGGGGAACTGGGAAATGGACCCAGATCAGTTCTTCATCAGCATATTCGTGCTTTCATGGAATGATTTGGGAAATCAGGAAAATATAAGTACGTTGACCAGGTGAATTAGGTGAGCTAGGTCCTCTAAAAAAACCAAAAACGAACGCAGAAACCCTTTTAATTTATAGTTTAATTAAGAACTTACGATCAAGCGGATGTTGCTGATGAGAAGAATGTAGCTGTAGGGGCGCCTGGGTGGCTCAGTTGGTTAAGCGACTGCCTTCGGCTCAGGTCATGATCCTGGAGTCCCAGGATCGAGTCCTGCATCGGGCTCCCTGCTCGGCAGGGAGTCTGCTTCTCCCTCTGACCCTCCCCCCTCTCCTGCTCTCTCTCTCATTCTCTCTCTCAAATAAATAAAATCTTTAAAAAAAAAAAAAAAAGAATGTAGCTGTAGGTTTTACAGCGTATGATTTATGGTCCTCATTTTATTGAATTCTAGGAATCAGTATTGGTAGTTATTTGAAAGAAGTGGTCATTTACCGGAAAAATCCTGTTGTGCCAGTTTGTTGAGTGGAACTCGACCTTCACCCATTGCACTGGCTCTTTGAGGTTTGCCTTCAAATAACAAAGTCTCCCTTATGGTCAGCAAAGTAATGGACTAATTTATCGGAGCTTGTTGCCTTTCCAGCTGTAACCACTTTTTTTTTTTTTTTTTTTAAATATATCCCCTTTCTCTTTAAGCCTCTGGTAACTAGATTTTTGTGCCCCTCATTTGAAGAATACCAGTGCTTTTGTGTGTGTGTGTGTGTGTGTGTTTCATCTTGATCTTATACTGCATTTGATACTCCTTCAAACTCCTCTGTTTTGCTGTTTTGACCCCAAATTATTGTTTAATACTCAGACTTTAAAAAAATTTCTGGGGCACCTGGGTGGCTCAGTCGTTAAGCGTCTGTCTTCGGCTCAGGTCATGATCTCAGGGTCCTGGGATCGAGCCCCGCGTCGGGCTCCCTGCTCAGTGGGGAGCCTGCTTCTCCCTCTCCCTCTGCCTGCTTGTGTTCCCTCTCTTGGTATGTCTCTCTCTGTCAAATAAATAAATAAAAAATCTTAAAAAAAAAAAAATTCTTGCATTGTGCCAGTCCTCAGCCTGTTTGCTTCCAGTTCCTTTCCCTCCTCTCCTCTGTAGGGCTGTGGGGCTGACTGTTGCAGGTGCAAAAATCACAGTGTCTGTCAGCCGGCTTCTGGTTGGGTCCAGACACTGGTAGGAGACTGGGAGATAGCAAGGGAGAAGCCAGGATGATTCTTTTCTGTCTACCCTTAGGTGGTGTTTCTGAGAATGTCTGTGGCTCCTTTGGTTCTTGCTTTTGCAAGGTAACCCTGACCCCTTGGCTTTGGTAACCTTGCTGCTTCCCTTTGTCCCAACAGCCTATGTGTGCTAATGCCTTCCTGTTGCTAATCTCTACCGCCTGCCTCCTGTTCTTAGTTTTTCTATCACCTGTATGTTTAATCTCTGCATTAAATTATATTTCAGATAGAATGATTTTTATTTTCCTGGTTGAATCCTGATGGATAGATACCCTCACGGTTTTTACTCCCTTCCCATTCCCTTTCACCCTGTGGATTTTTGCACCTCAGTCCTTGGGCCTTTCCTCTTTTACAGGACAAAAGAACAGAATACTGTGGCGAGGCGGCAAGTATTGAGAGCAATCTGAAGTGGTAGTAAAGGTAGGCAGAGGTGGATAGATGCCAGAGATAGCCTGGAGGTAGAATATTTTGACCTGAATGACTGATGGGCTAAGAGGAGCTTAGTGAGAAGGAGTTGGGTATAATTTGGGGGCCTTGGCCTGCCATTTAGGTGATCAGTAGTGGTTTTCAGAGGAACAGATGTGACTGTAGAAAGTGATGAATTGTATTTTGGACTTGAGTTTGGAGTTGCTGGTTTGATGACTAAGAGAACTGGAGGAAATCGAGATTTGGGAATCATCAGCTGCTGATGACAGTGACATCCCTGGGCATTGGTGAGCTCACCGAAAGCAGGTGGAGAGGGAGAAGCGGGGAGGGCTTAGCATGGGGCCTTTGGGACCCGGTGTTTCAGGACAGGCCAGATGGGCAGGAACCTGCCGAGGTGAGTGAAGAGAGAGGATAGGTTATGGAAGAAAAGCAGGGGAATGTAGTGTCATTTGAGATTTTCTACAAGGAGGGTGTATTACTTCCTTGGGCTGCTGTAACAGAATACCACCAGTTGGGCAGCTTACAACAACAGAAACAGTTCTGGAGGCCAGGAAATCAGAGATCATGATGTTGGCAAGACCCCTCTCCCTCTAAATTACCCCCTGGCCTCGTCCTTGTTTCTGGTAGTTTGCTGGCAATCTTTGGAAGCCCTTGGTTTGTAGATCTATCATTCCTACCCTCCATCTGCACAAGGCAATCTCCACCCCCCCCCCCACCATCTTCATCTTCTGTGCTTATCTTTCTCTGCATTAAGATTTTCTCTTTTTATAAAGACATCAGTCATACTGGATTAGGACCACCCTAATGACCTCATTTTGACTTGATTAATTCTATAGAGACCACATTATAAATAAAGTCACCTCCTAAGGTACTGAGGGTTAGGACTTCTCTTTTTTTTTTTGGTGGGGTTGGGAGGCACAATTCAACCCCTAATAGAGCACTCAGTGCTGTAAAAATTTAATATAACAAAGGGGTTATGTAAGATTTTTTAAAGATTTTATTTAGTTATTTGACAGAGACGCAGCGAGAGAGGGAGCACAAGCAGAGGGAGGGGGAGAGGGAGAGGCAGGGAGCCCGATGGGGGGCTCGAAGACAGATGCTTAACGACTGAGCCACCCAGGCACCCCGGGGTTATGTAAGATTTTAACAAGGGAATTATATAAATGAAATACCTAAAATGAAAATTGTTGATTGAAATTAGCAAAACTCATTAATACTTGGGGAGCTTTAAGAAATATAGATTTGATGGGGCTTCTGGGTGGCTCAGTCAGTTAAGCATCTGACTCTTGGTTTTGGCTCAGGTCATGATCTCATGGGTTGTGGGATCAAGCCCCATGTTGGCTTCTCGCTGGGTGTGGAGCCTGCTTGGGATTCTCTCTGCCACTCCCCTCCCTCCCCCCCCCCCCCCAGCTCTCCCTTTCTCAAAAAAAAAAAAAAATCTTTAAAAAATACAGATTTGAGATACAGATTACAGTTTAAGGGAATTTTGCTTTCCTTACACAATTATATGCATAAACACAAGGTATTTTAAATACTAACTGCTAAGCTCTCTATACTAAGAAGTTGAAAAGCTCCAAAAATGGTTTAATCAGTTTTCTCAAAATATTTTGTTGATTATGGCTGAATTTCTAACTCACTTGGCTCATTTTTATAGTTATTTTGGCATGTAGATGTTCCCTATGAATTTACCTGTCTCCTGTGGTTCTGCCTGTTTCTACAATGGAATAAAGAGATGTTAGTGGTCCTGTTGACACACTTGATCAGTGAAGTATATCATGAGCAAATCATTAGTTCCTGGGGCGCCTGGGTGGCTCAGTCGTTAAGCATCTGCCTTCGGCCCAGGTCATGATCCCAGGGTCCTGGGATCGAGCCCCACATCAGGCTCCCTGCTTGGCGGGAAGCCTGCTTCTCCCTCTCCCACTCCCCAGGCTTGTGTTCTTTCTCTGTCTCTCTCTCTCTCTCTCTGTCAGTTAAATAAATAAATAAAATCTTAAAAAAAAAAATCATTAGTTCCTGAAAGATAATGCGGTACTTTGGAAAGTACTTGCCTCAGCTTCCTAAATTGTATTATTATTTTTTAAATAAACTCATATGTATAATATACAGTGTATCTATTATACATGTAAGTGTACATATCTAAGTATATATACATATACATGTATTTATAAATAGAGTCAGACCGCTTAGATTTGAAATACCAGCTCTCCCCTTACTGGCTGTGTGACTCTGGGCAAGTTGCGTGACCTCACTGTGCCTTCTTTTCCTTACCTGTAAAATACGAATGGTAGTAGCCACTAGCTGGTTGCATCTGTGACACGTAGTCCAGGTCTGTGCCCTCCGCCCTGGAGCCCTTGCCTGGCCCTGCGGCGCTCCTCCACGACCTCTGCCTCGTGCCAAGTGTGTTCGTGGTTCTCCTCCTTCCCTGGGCCAGGTGCTCCTTTCCTAGGTCTCCCCAAGGCTGCTCTCTAAGACTCACTTCTCCGCTCCAGTGGCCTCCCCACGACCCCCCACGTAGGGTAGGCCCTCACCCCCTAGCCGTGTCACTGGCTTCCGAACGTACCTACCGAACGTACCTACCCTGCCCGCAATGTTATTTCTCACACTTGCTGGGAAGCTTCAGATTTTGTTCAAATATTTGCTTAGTGTCTACTGCCGTCAGGGGGAGACAGACAGTAAGTGATTACCTATCTCTTTTCGGAACTCACAGTGTAGTGTGGAGACAGGTCACCGAGGGGCACGAAAGCCGCCTGGCTCGGGCAGCTGAGGTTTCAGGGCCACAGTGCGGCTGAGTGGCCCCGGGACGCAGATCACACTCTGCTGGTTGTGTTCATCCCCTGCCTACCGGTGACACTGTCGGCAGGGAGGCCGACTTTCCTGGGGTGGTTGGGGAGGAGCACTGTGGGAAGGTGTCGTCCATGCTCAGACCTCAGAGTACAAACGGGCCGCGTGGGGAGCAGGGGCCGGGCTGTTACTTGCAGTATCTGGCCGGTGCGGCTGGCGTGGAGCAAGAGTGATGTGAGCCCGGGAAGAACCGAGGAGCTAAGTCGCTGCGGGATGACCGACAGGGTTTGGATGTCATCCCGGGAGCGATGGAAAGCCGTGGAAGGATTGATCAGGGCAGCGATGAGATGTGATGGATGTGTTTAAAACCGGCTGGACGGTGGGCGGGAAAGTCCGGGGTGACGGGCTGTGAGTCACGTGCCTGTTCTGCTAGTGAGAGAGACGACGGGACCCAGGGGCCGCGGTGGAGACGAAGCCCGGGGAAGAAGTGAGCGCTATTTTGGACATAGAGTTGGCAGCGTCCGTGGTGGAGTATCTGGGTTTTAGGGCAGGACGAAGGACAGGGCTGGGATTTGGACTCGAGCACCGGGTAGATAGATGGTAGTGTGATGCTCTGAGGGGGGGTCGTACTGGGAAGAAGCTCGCTTCCTGGGTGGGCATTGGGCGTGGTGATGGGGACGTTAGATAGAAGCTGTCCCTGGGTCCTGGGACTGTGAGCCTGGAGGTCAGCGGGAAGGTCAGGGCTGCAGAGGATGGAGATGCCTGTTCAGGAGCCGGTGAAGCTGGCAGAGGGCAAGGGACTGGGGTCGGGGTGGGGGCTCTCCAGCCCTGAGACAGGGTGGGCAGGGGAGGAGGATGGGGCCCAGCTGGCTGGGAGGGAACCTCAGACCTTGCGAGCGCAGACGCCCAGCAATGGGTGGCTCGGGTGGGGGGTCCCCTGGACGTCCCGCGGAGGAGGCCAGCCCGGCTCCTGGCCGCTGCTGGCAGGGCTGTGCTCGTGGGGGGCCTGGCGCAGTGTGGGCGCTCGTGTGGACAGCCTGGGGAGCGGTGTGGGGGGAGGAGGCTGAACGGTGACTGGGAGGTGAGCACGGGGAAACAAACTCCAAGTCACTGGGTGGAGAACTCGTGTCCCGGTGCCGGCTCAGTGAGAATGTGGGTTCAGGGAAGTTGGCTTGTGTTGTTCGGGTGGAAGGAAGTAGGGCCTGTGTGTGCTTGTGGAATGATCTGGGAGTAGGGGGGCGAATAGAGGTGGGGGAAGACCTGAAGGTGGGGCATGGGGGCCAAACGGAGAGGCCAGGGAAGCTTCCTTTGGAGCCAGCCGCCTCGTGCGGGAGAAGCCGCTCGGATTGCCAGGAGGCACATCCCATGCCAGACCCGCACCGGGCAAAGGGCATCTTCCCACGGGAGGCAAGCGCTTGGCTTCCAAGGCTAGGAAATAAAGCGTTGCTGCCCTTGCTGGAACCTGGACGGGGAGGTCACTGACAAGGAATCTTCTTTTGTCTCTTGTAGTGTGTCCTGCTCTTTTCCCTTCTTTCCCCTGAGTACTTTGTTCTAGCCCTTTCTTCTCTGCTTGCTAATGGCTTCTCTCTTTGCTGTCACCTCTCCTTTGACACAGCAGTGGTTGGCTGTGGTGCCGACTAGCTCCAGCACCGGGGACCACCCCGTTCACGCGCCTGTCGTCATCCAGTCTCTCATCCGTCCACCCCATTCCTGGTCCTGTCCGCTCGGCCAGTGCGTGGAGGGTGGGAGTCGGAGGCACTTGGGGCTGTTCCTTCCGCACCCTTATGAGAAAGGAGTGTGGTTGGAGAGTCAATGACTGACATGTTTGCCACAAATGGGGACTTTTAAAAAAATTCTCTGCTTTGGATACAGCCCACAAAGTATATCGGGTTTCCATTAAATTTTATTAGTTTCCAGATATTTGGGAATACAAGTGGGAACTTTTAATTCAGAGTTCGATCACAGATAATAGGCTGGAATCCTTCAGCAGCAGCCCACATTAGCTGACCTGTGAGCGGTGCACAGCTGATGGCGAGGAGTCCTTCCACGAGGCAGGTGGACCCAGCTCTTGCCTGCCGGTCCGTCCACAGGTGTACTCGTGAGCTGTGGAGAGTGAGAGCACAGACCTCGGGGCACCTGGCGGCGCAGTCGGTTAAGTGTCCGACTCTCGGCTCAGGTCGTGAGATCGGGCTCCGCACTCGGCGTGGCATCAGCTCCAGATTCTCTCTCTCCCTCTGCCCCTCCCCCTGTTCTCGTGTGCACGCTCCTCTCTCTCTGAGATGAAGCTTAAAAAAAAAAAAAAAAGCACAAACCTGCTAATTTAATGACGCAGCTTCCCGAGGCACAGATAGAGATGGCAGATAAATTTTTTTCAAGGTCTGCACAAACAGGTTAATTTGAAAGTAACAACATATCGGTGACCTCTGTTGTGTTTACAGTGGGTGTATGGGAACGATGAATGTACGCAACTTGGGACTCCTGCCTGAAGCATTTCGGTGGCACCCCGTATTTGGAGACCCCTGCACAACACCAAGGAATCCTTCTCCTCTGAACCCTGGGGTGGCTTGTTTATTATGCCTCTCTTAGGTTTTTTACCAAGCTGTCTTTGGACAGTGGAATATGTACGGTTAATTTTAACATTTCTCCTTTTGTAAGATTGTAGTCCTGCTCAAGTGTAGGGACCATGTTTTACGGATCTCAGATTCCCGATGAAGCCCTCTGTAACATTAGTGATCTCAGTGGTTATTGAGCAAGTGAGGGGTCAGGTAGTGGGAGGCGTGTCTGTCATCTCTTCCTCACAAAGACCCAAAAGCCATCTCTTCAGAAGAGGGGCTGCACCAAATACTGTAATGATTATAGTTTTGAATAAAGCCAGGATTAAATTAGGTTATTTCTTATAGCAAAGTTGTTTATATGAACTTTCTACATAAAAGTGACTTACTCTGTCATCTTAACATTGGAAAAAGGATTTTCTTAAATCCTGTTCTACAGTCTAGTAACACACTCTGTCTTGAAGCTGCCGATTGCATGTATCTCTTCTCATCTGAACACGTTATTGTGGTTTTCTCTCTGCTTATAACCACTCTTTGTCACATCTACTTTCTTTCTGTGCTCTATTATAAATCGAAAGCTTTCACTGGGTGTTCGCATTAAGTCAGGCTAGCTTTTAGATGTTTGTAGGCTTGTTTATTGCTCTGAGGTACGATTAGCCATTTACAACTATCAATAAGATTAGGTTCTAAATATAAGTTGTCATTTTTGAGTATTTATTATGCTCTCTGACTTCAGAGGATAAAAAAATTTATTCTTTGTTCTTTGTCCTGCAAACTGTCCAGGTTCAGATCAGTCGGGTCTCTGAACTGCAACTAGCACTTTCTCTCCTTGTTCTTGTTGGCATTTGTTCCTAAGAATGGTGTGGAAAGAATGGACATGTAGGGGCAAGATACTTACTCATTTCTTTCTTAAAAAATAACTTATTTGGTAAGGTAGACCATATTTGTATGAGGTGTGTTTGCTTCAAATAAATGAGATCCATTTGTTAGAAGTGGAGGAAGGAAAGAGCAAGTTTAAGGTAAATAAAATATTTTTTTGAACAATAAGGACATTTTCGTGTGGTACTCTGAAATTAGTTTAGAAAAAAATTAATTTAGAAGATTTAACTGCATTTTATACAAAGCTTATACTTAAAGGCTTATAGATTTAAAGTTTATAAAGGTATCAGAAGTTAAAACAACATTTGCAATGAACAGCTAATCAGAAAAGTATAGTATAAAGTAGTAAATTTTTTCTGATTATAAATGATACATGCTGTGTAGAACATGGAAATAAAAATATAAGGAAGCAGAAAGAACTCACTGAAACCCTACCACTGAGAAGTATAAAATGATGTAGATTAAAATTTTTCACATTATAACTTTACAAATATTTATATTACAGGAAATAAGATACATGGAGCGAAGTTACATATCAAAACCCACTTTGAATGTAAGTATAAATTTAAATTAAATCTTTAAAATTTCAAGAATTTAAAAGGAAATATAGACAATAAAAAATGCATATTCTTATATTTGCATGTATGTGGGGTCATCTTGGGATGCTGCAGGGGTTAGGAATAGCTAACTATTGGCAGATCCCGGTGAAGAGATCACAGTCTAGGTCCCTGCTCAGTTGCCACTGCTTCCCCAGTGTCTCCCGCGGAAGAACCTTCCTCTCAGACTGTGCAGTGTTCCTCCTTACTCTGAGGGACCCGCATTGTATTGTGAGGGATACATGGAAGATCCTAGAAGAAAGGAACCGAACCGGGCTGGGGATGAGACAGGGAGGACCGTCATCTGATCACATGGTGCTTTCAGAGGGGCACTCTCTGTCTGATGGGTCCCTTGGATGACTTAGTAATAGCCTTCTGTCAAAATCTAAGGAACAGTTCTCGTCTTATCCCCGAGCTCAGTAGGAGAATGTGGAAGGGAAGTGTAAGGAGAGAATTGTTAAGAGAGCTTTTATCTCCTTTTTCTTCAATCTCCTATTGTTCGTATGAATCATTTAGGAAGTTATGACTCTGCGGAGTCCTCATTAAGCAGTACAGCCCCACGTTGCATGCAGGTCTGGATTCCCAGCCCAGAACTGCCTTCAGGAAGGAAGCTGTTTGGTTAGGGTTCTTGATCGTGCAGTGAACAGGGTAAAGTGATCATTTCTTAAATTTTCACTGAGGAGTAGAAGTGAAATTTAAGCTTCTGGTGTGGACAACTGGGAAGGACCTATGCTTATTTTATTTTATTTTTTTAAAGATTTTATTTATTTATTTGACAGCGAGAGACACAGTGAGAGAGGGAACACAAGCAGGGGGAGCAGAAGAGGGAGAAGCAGGCTTGCCGTTGAGCAGGGAGCCGGATGCGGGACTCGATCCCAGGACCCTGGAATCATGACCTGAGACGAAGGCAGACACTTAATAACTGAGCCACCCAGGCGCCCGATTTATGCTTACTTTAGACTTGGTTTGTCTTAGGTTTTCTTTTAGATCTTAAATCATAAAGCACCATCAGTGAACTGATTAGTCTTAC
>NC_058413.1:105553887-105561951 GCF_002201575.2 Neomonachus schauinslandi | reverse complement strand
GGAGGGTGAGGAGGGTGAAGCAGGGTGTGCAGGGTGGAGCAGGGTGAGCAGGGTGTGCAGGGTGGAGCAGGGTGTCCATGGTGGAGGCGGGTGGAGCGGGCAGCCCAGGGCGCAGCTGTGTCCGCGGCTGAGGGACTGAGGCTGGAGACTGAGGCTGGGGGACTGAGGCTGGGGACTGAGGCTGGGGGACTGAGGCTGGGGACTGAGGCTGGGGGACTGAGGCTGGGGACTGAGGCTGGGGGACTGAGGCTGAGGACTGAGGCTGGGGACTGAGGCTGGGGGACTGAGGCTGGGGACTGAGGCTGGGGGACTGAGGCTGGGGACTGAGGCTGGGGGACTGAGGCTGGGGACTGAGGCTGGGGGACTGAGGCTGGGGACTGAGGCTGAGGACTGAGGCTGGGGGACTGAGGCGGGGGACTGAGGCTGGGGGACTGAGGCTGGGGACTGAGGCTGGGGACTGAGGCTGGGGGATGACTGCACATCTCCGAATTCTGTTTCTTTCATGAAAGAAAGTTTGGATCAAGTATTTACATGGACACATTTTACCACCTCTGTCTCGCCAGGAAGTGGTCATAGTGAGTGCTGCAAGAACGCCCATTGGATCCTTTCTGGGCAGCCTTGCCTCCCTGCCGGCCACTAAGCTCGGTTCCATTGCAATTCAGGGAGCCGTGGAAAAGGCAGGTCAGTCGCTACTTGGTTTTCTGGGTTTTTTGTTTTTTTTGAAGTAAGCTCTGTGCCCCACGTGGGGCTTGAATGTACTCTGCCGACTGAGCCAGCCAGGTAACCCGGTTGCTTTGCTTTTTGTGTAGGGGGGGCAGTGATTCAGTGGAGCAAATACTTATTTTGCACTTACTGTATACATAACACTTAGAAACACTCAGTGTCTGCCTTTCTAAATTCCCTTGTAAAGAAATCCTTGGACTACATTTAGGATGAAACTCAGAGCTGACAAGAAGAAGAAACAGTTCCTGCTGTGTAATATCATGTACCTAAGTAGGTAACCACTAATTATATTTAAATTGACTAAAATATGGAAATGCTTGTTTTGTTTTTGTAAAAATAGGGATTCCAAAAGAAGAAGTGAAGGAGGTGTACATGGGGAACGTTCTGCAAGGGGGTGAAGGACAAGCCCCAGCAAGGCAAGCAGCCCTGGGCGCAGGTACTGGGAATCCGTGTTTGCTTTTATACTTCAAATGTTTGGTGGAGCAGAGTGGAGGCCATTTCAGCTTAAATACAATGTTAAATGCATACTCTAATGGCAGGAGTGATGCTGTTGCAGGTTAGAGGTTTCACGTGCCCTGTTGTATGAATTTAAATTCTACAGGTGTGTTTGAAGGGTATCTTCGCTTTTTATTTTTTATTTATTTATTTATTTTTAAAGATTTTATTTATTTTTTTGACAGAGAGAGAGACATAGCGAGAGCAGGAACACAAGCAGGGGGAGTGGGAGAGGGAGAAGCAGGCTTCCCGCCGCGCAGGGAGCCCGATGCGGGGCTCGATCCCAGGACCCCGGGGTCATGACCCGAGCCGAAGGAAGACGCTTAACGGCTAAGCCACCCAGGCGTCCTGTATCTTCGCTTTTTAAAAGCAGGACTTGTTTGTATTGGTTTTAGGCTTACCTGTTTCTACTCCGTGCACCACTGTAAACAAAGTTTGTGCCTCAGGCATGAAAGCCATCATGATGGCCTCTCAGAGTCTTATGTGTGGGCATCAGGTAAGAAGCACCTTCTTTTCCATTTTATAACTCCAATAATACGCAGTGTTAAAAGACGCTACACTGGAAATCGAAGCGCATTTGTGCTTTCGAAGTGAGGTTCTTTCTCATCGGTGCCGGTAGGTGGGTTGTTCCCGAGGCTCCGGAGTGTCTGGCTTTGCTTTATTCCAACTGAAGCGGGGGCTCAGATAGTAGCTTGAGTGTCTTGTGTTAGAAATTAGTTTTCAGCGAAGAGGTTTTGGTCTTCAGGTGACCCTTTACTTGGTCTTATTCTGGGAGACTCAACACACGAAAAATGTTGTATTTGCCAGAATAAGGAGGGTTTTCATGGTGGATGAGCAGAAGGTGCTGACCTTGGGAATCCAGTCACTGACAGAGCCCGGACTTGAGGACGGATCTGTGGCTCCTCCGTAGCCCCGCTTCTTTGTTCAGTCGTGCTCTCTGCTGGCTGGGCTGGTCCCGTCTCGTCCTTACCTGAGCTCGTGCAGGAGGTGGCCGCTCAGCACGCCCAGGCTGTGGCGTGAGGAGAGCAGACCCGGGTCCATGGACCTGAGAGTTGGTCAGGTCCAAGCCCTTCCTTTTGCGCTTGAGACGAGTGGGGTGGAGACACGGCCGGCAAAGTTACGTGGTTGAAATTAGAAAGCGGGTGTCTTTGTCCCCATCTAGTGCCTTCCGGCCTCTCGGGGCGTGACACAGGAGGGCCTTCTGTGAGGTGATTGTGAACAATGGCTGACACGGTTAGTCTGCCATTGCTCTTGCTCCCCGGCTTTGTTTCCAGTTGAGAGGCAAAGAGGAAAACAGGATAGAGTGCTGTCGAGCTGACGTGTCCGATACTTTATTATAAGTAGTGTTCTGAGCTGAATGGCCATAGCGTTTTCCAGGCCCTTATTGAAAGGACACGTATGGTGTCTCCCCTTCTTCAGTATCTCACGCAGTGCGGCCAAACGTAGCTCCGCTCGTGCATCTTGGTAAACCCTCCTCAATCCTTGAACGACGCCTCGGAGGGGGCGCAGTGTGGTGGTAAGAACAGCAAGTCTGCAGCCAGACGGGCGTGAATCCTCCTCCTGCCCCGCGAGCTGCGCACCTGCTCCGTGACGGTCGCTGGAGCCCCGTGGACAGAATGTTAAAAATCTCGTCATGGACAAATTGGTCTCTTAGAAAAATTACTAAGAGGAGAATTTGAGTCAGAAGATTTTCAGAGGATATTTTCAAATGCTTTCCATTAACGTGGTACCCAGTCGCACACTTTGCAAATGTTGGGAGCTCGCTCGTGCGGAGGGTAACACCAACACGGGGTGTCACTAAGCCCTTGTCGGAGCAGTGAGTGGGAATTGGGGGAGATTGTTTACATGCTGGAAAACTGAGGAGGAAAGTTTTGTCTCAGTGGATTTATTGCGATTCTCCAGCAAATGCTGTGTGCACTACACTGAAATGCTTTCCGCTGGTATTATTTGTGCATGTGTACAATTACCTGACTTAAAGGAATACTAGGAGCAAATATTTTGAATTATCAAAGTATTTTGAAATGTTTTGGAAAGTGGCCATTTTTATCTTGTATTGAAGAATAATTGCTACTTTCTTTTCTGTCACTAATGATTGGCATCATCCTCAGGGAATATTTAGTATTTTAGGCTAACGGATTAGAACGTACCTGAGAACTAATTGAGAATCTCTTGATTTCAGAACCAGAAAAATATTTAGGTTTCTTTGGTCTGGAACTTGTGTTTGTCTTTCTTTACTCCTGGTTAAAGGCTGTGGCTTTAATGCTTACATTAATGTTTTATATTAAACTATTTTTTTAAAATTAGCCCTTATATGCAAACAGATTTCTTTTGTTGGTTTGTACTGACAGGTGGATTAATATTCATTAGTAGATGGAACAAGGTTTCTGGCCTTGCAAGAAGCTGCGTTCGGTGAATATGAAGATGGGCCCTGCAGATACAGCTGTAGTTCAGGGCAGTGGCACTAATAAATGCCTGAGCCAGTAGCTGGGGAACAAAAAAGAAGGACGGGCGGCTTCCAAGAAGGCACAGGTGGCCAGGGAAGGTGCGACATGGCCATGTCTTGAGTAGTTTGAAAGGAAGTACCGGTGTTTCACAGGTTGGCGGGTGGGGCAGAGTGCGCAGGGGTGTGTGAGCACGAGGTCTGTGAAGACCTTGCAGCACGTGCGGGTGGCCTGACCCGAAAGGGAGAGAGAAGCCTTCGGGAAGAAGGGCCGAGGAGTCTCATTCTACCCAAGGTGACCAGGGTGCATGTCGACGCCTCCAGGGTGGAAGCGAGGATGCGTGTCCGAGGATCCCGTAGAAGGTTAGCACAGCCGTCTGGGAAAAGCTGATCAGGAGGATCTCAGTCCAAGAAGTAGGATTATTTCTGCGAACAGGTTGTCATCTTTTAGAAGACATGACATAAAGCAGTGTTGAGTGCAGTGAAGGGTTAGAAGAATTTCACAAGAGGGTCGGTCTTCCATGAAGGATCCTGGCATTCTTATAAATACCTGATTCTTAATTATCGTGACACATTTCAGACCGTTTCTTTTCATCCGGGTCAAAGCGGGTACTTCCTGTGTTCGCTGTGTAGCGGCCTAATGAAGTCCACGGAAACTTGTTTGTGGTTGCCGTGTGGTGGGTGTACTGGGTTGTAGGTCCTGTTTAAGTTGACATTGTTTTTGTTGCTGAGCAGGATGTGATGGTGGCAGGTGGGATGGAGAGCATGTCCAATGTTCCCTACGTCATGAACAGAGGGGCAACGCCATATGGTGGTGTCAAGCTTGAAGATTTGATTGTGAAAGATGGGCTAACTGATGTCTACAATAAAATCCATATGGTAATTCTTGATTTTTGTTTTTTTTAAAGATTTTATTTATTTATTTGACAGCGAGAGAGACAGCCAGAGAGGGAACACAAGCAGGGGGAGCGGGAGAGGGAGAAGCAGGCTTCCCGCTGAGCAAGGAGCCCGCTGAGCAAGGAGCCCGATGCGGGGCTCGATCCCAGGACCCTGAGATCATGACCTGAGCTGAAGGCAGACGCTTAATGACTGAGCCAGCCAGGCGCCCCGGTAATTCTGGATTTTTAAGGAGAAATACCACTGAGTATACAATACTGTTTGATTTTTTAAAATTATGTGTATTTTAGTAACTGAAGGATGGGCTCTATAAATGTTGATTTCAGCCATTCATTTCAGGAAAATATTTCTTTGCTCCCTGCATCAGTTTGACTCAGTTGTTGAATAAACTGCCCCACACTGGAATAGGGTGTTTTCTGGCTTCTGGTAATGGATTCCTTAACTATTTAATTATTTGCCTTTGAAATAGCAACTTCTGGGCTCATTGAAGTATCTAAAGATGAGACATGAATGAAAAATGACCTAGTACAGAAAGAGGTGTATTTTAAGAAACTAAATTCAATGGCTAACCACTCTTTTGTTATGCAAGTTAATAGATATTTTGTAAGTTATGCAAAGCAAATTACTTGTTTAAGAATTCCAACTTTTATCAGGGGAACTGTGCTGAGAATACTGCGAAGAAGATGAACATTGCACGAGAAGAACAGGACACATACGCAATTAACTCCTACACCAGGAGTAAAGCAGCGTGGGAAGCAGGAAAATTTGGAAATGAAGTTATCCCTGTCACAATTACAGTAAAAGGTAGAGGGATGATATTCCAAAATAGATTTTTCACAGGTTGCTAAAAAATTTTGCTTTAAATTCATTCATTTTTATCTTCGTTCAGCTGAGGACACAGATACTTTTGCTTATGGTTAGTAGAGGGGAATGCTGCCAGGTTAGAGAGAATTTAATTCAACCCAATTTCATATCCGCTTCCAACTCAACTGCAAGTGCCCCTAAGAAGAATGTTTCCAATTTGAGAAATGTGTTTATTAGAAATCTTTCTAATATCAGTGACAGACGGTTTATTAGCCCTGGAGGTGAGGAGGAAGGCCACACGGCAGCAAGCAGCAGCTCTGGGAGCCCCGGGCGCGCGACCTGGTGCTGAGCGCTGCGCGCTTTCGTCCCAGCTCAGTCTCTGGGGTCCCCCTGACGGCTCTCAGTCACAGAGCAGGGAGCTTCCTCACCCACTCGGGCAGAACCCAAAGCGAAGACTGGTTGAATGGGCTTAGGTTCCATTTCCGCTGAGAAATGACGATGAGGCTCAGAATGGTAGAATTACTAGAGCTTGTCCACACCTGCGGTCAGGAGAGTGGATGGGATCTAAAAAGGGGGGGAGAGGAGAGAATGGGATGTGGCCGAATCAAAGATTTAAACTGTGTTGAACTACTTAGTAAACTCTTTAAGTGACTAACAGAGATGATAGGTGGCGGATTCTCGCGTAGGGTTGACTCGGGATGGTGCAAGGTGTGCAGGCCCCGCACGGGAGGGACACTTGCTGTGTCTTACTCAGTGACTCACTGTTGTCCTGACTGGTGATGAAAGACTGTGTTGTAGGTAAACCAGATGTACTGGTGAAAGAAGATGAAGAATATAAACGTGTTGACTTTAGCAAAGTTCCAAAGCTGAAGACAGTTTTCCAGAAAGAAAACGGTTAGTATGAAGAAATGAAGCATGGCAAAAAGTGGAGGTAAACTCCATCTCTAGTCTTGGCACTGCCTCAGGATTTTAGAAAAGTAATTCTAGAAAACATCTAGATGTTATTTAACATTTTCAATAGGTCAGGCTCATGTGAAATTAACAAAGTATATTTATCCAAAAAAATATTTAAAATTGCGTAACAGCGAATACCTTCAATATAGAAATCCTAGGGAAGAGATTGTAGAATGAGTGTAGAATCCAGTTTTTCATATGTAATTCATTTTGAAAGCTTATTCTGAAATGAAAGGTGTTTATATGTTAAATACCGGTAAGATTCTTGAGGATGAAGTTGACAGCAGTGTTGTTCACTGTTTTATTTCCAGCGCCTGGCATGGAAGTAGTAACTACTGAATGCTACCATAAATGGGATTCCAGTGTTCTCAGATAATGCTTTTGAAATCCTTGAGGTGGTCCGTTCTGCTTTTAAAATTGGCAGATTTACTGGTGATGATAATCTAAAGTTTCCGCCTTTCCTGATTCGAATTTCTCAGTACCAACTATAGGGACGGATCAGTCTTTTTTAAAGCACCATATCAAATTTGTATGGCAAAAGTGTATTTTTATGTTTTATATTTTTAGCTGCAGTACTATAGGGTCTTGGTTGCAATTTTTAGAAAAGCTTAACTGACATAGTTTACATACCGTAAGATTTAAAATGCACAGTTCAGCGATTTTTAGTATTCTTGACGTTGAACGTCAAGGGGTTGTGGAGCAGCAGCAGCAGGTTTGGACACAGTGCCTGCTCTGGTGTGGGTAAGCACGGCCGGGCCGCGGGAAGGGGACCCACGGAGCTGGTCCCCAGCCTCGGGGGACTCGGAGGCCGCTGTCCCCGCCGCCGTCGCGGGGCGGCGCTGGCACCGAGTCGCGTTAGGGCTGCGGGGTGTACGGCCCCGGGCGGTACCCTGCGGGAGCGGGCGGAGTTGGGGCAGCGGCGCGCGGGGCGGGGTGTGCCGCGACCCCGCGCGACCCCTGCCCCCCTCTTCCAGGCACAGTCACAGCCGCCAACGCGAGCTCGCTCAACGACGGCGCGGCCGCTGCACTGCTCATGACCGCCGGCGCCGCCCGCAGGCTCAACGTGACGCCGCTGGCCCGAGTGGCAGGTAGGCCCGGTCCGCGCGGTTTCTTCCCGGCCCCTGCAGCCTGCCGCCGAGCACCGGGCGCGGCTGGGGCCGGCGGCTTCCGTCCGCAGGCGGCAGCGAGGTTGAGATAGGCGCTCTTTCAGTGACTCGCTGTAATTCATTCTGTACAAGAGTGCGCATTAAGATCCTTTCCTGTCCTCTGATGGGCGGGAGAACAGAAGGTCCGTGTTCCTGGCGCGAAGGGGCAAGGTAACCGCGCAGCTCAAAAAGAATATGAAATTAGGGGTTTAGAACTAGGAAATCTAGGTATTTTGGCATTTATCTATGTGACTTGTCATACCCTCAGTCTCCTTAAACATATTTTTAGCTGTAAAATCTGCCTTGTTAATGAGTTAAACAAATATTTTGTTACTTTATAAAAAGGCTTCACGACTTCATCTTATTTTTTTTTTAAAAGATTTATTAGAATCACGAGCAGGGGGACAGGGACAAGCAGACTCCCTGCTGGGCACAGAGCCCACGCAATCCCACTACCTTGGGAAGGTGACCTGAGCCGAAACCAAGTCAGATGCCTTACTAACCCCCCCCCCCCCCCCCCCCCCCCCCCCGCCCCCCCCCCTTTTTTTCTGGGCTCCTTTTTTTTTTTCTTCACTCCCCTACAAGCTTCTCTACCGTCCCGTCTTT
>NC_058413.1:105444707-105553787 GCF_002201575.2 Neomonachus schauinslandi | reverse complement strand
CCCCCCCCCCCCCCCCCCGAGCCATTTGGGCACCCCTTCATTTTTAGCTGGGATCTTGGTTTCTTAACCTCAGCACTTGAGATTTTGCAACAAGTCAGTCTTTGTTCCTGAGGCTACTCCGTGCAGTCGCCTCCTCAGCCTCTACCCCCGGATGCTGCAGGAAGCGGCATCCTAGCTGCTGCATACCTAAATGACCTCTAGCTAATGCCAGTGTCCCTGGAGGCAGATTTCCCCCAACCCCCTACTTAATGAAAATCAGGGGCCTAGATGATGGATCTAATTTTATAAAGCCTAGAATCTTAGAAAAGGAACAAATGCATTTATGTATATTATTGGGGTTAGGAAGCTTGCAGTTTTGCGTATTATATCTAATGACAGATGTGAGTCACTTGTAAAAAAGATTTTAATGACCTATTTAATTTTTTTAATAAAGCATTTGCTGATGCTGCTGTTGAACCTGTTGATTTTCCAGTTGCACCTGCATATGCTGTACCTAAGGTGAGAACCTGGTGAGGGGGCGGTACTCCACCATATCAGTGTCTGTTCTGCTGAGAGCAAAGCTGCAGGGTTTGGGTTTTAAATGTTATGCATCTGAGGAGGCCTAGAGATAGAAGATTTGAAACCAAGCTTTTTTTTTTTTTTTTTTTTTTAAGATTTATTAGCATGAGTGGAGAGAGGGGCTCCCCAACTGAGTGGGGAGCCTACTGTGGGGCTCGATCCCAGGACCCCCAAGTCATGACCTGAGCTGAAGTCAGATGCTTAACCGACTGAGCCACCAAGGGGGCCCCCAAATCTTCCAACTTCTGAAAACATTTTGAGCAACCCACACACTAGAGCTTCAGTGGAACAGACACAAACTATGTAATTATTTTTAAGTAGGATGCTCACTCACACCTGGTATGGTAACCACAAAGTGGGAGGTTGGCGTGGCAAAGAAAAATACTAAAGGTACTGGTTCTAGAATTCAAATAATTCACTACTAGGAGAGGTCTCCATTCTGAAAGGGAATTGCTGGGAGCTGGTCTTACTCCAAGCTATCACTGTCTCTAAGGGAAGTTGCTAAGGGGTCACAGGAAGAGATGGTGCTGAAGGATCTCAGAAGATTCCAGCAAATACTCCTTTTCAGAAGGAGAGGGCTTCACCCTGGGAGGGAACTTCTGAGACCAGCACCCAGACTGAGCAGAAATCAGTGAGGATTATGGGAAGAGAGGATCAGAAACGATGGGGTGGCGGATCTCAGAAAGGAACAGAATGACACAGCTTCTGAAAGTGAATGCATCACGTTAGAGAGCGAGGGTGAGAAACAGTTCTGGATTCTGAAGGTACAGCTCCAGTCCTGACCGCAGCTTGACTGAGCGCCAGGGCAGGGGCCCCATGGGTCTTGTGCGGGAGGAGCTGTACAGCCTGAAACGTGGAGCCTGCTGGAGGAAGAGAGGAAAGGGGAGGAAGAGTTTCCAATGAATTTTATTGTTGCTCACAACAACAACAATTTCTAAAGAAAAATGACAGCAGAATTTTATAAATATATAAGCATAACCATTATTTATTAGCACCATCACACCTTCCTGCACTGCTGACAAACTATTTAGATAATTTGCAGTGAAGATACAATAGCTAAGAATGTCTGTGCCCATATAACCCCAGAGCAGCTTTTATAAAGGAAAAACTATAGGAGATGCAGTGAAAAACCGTACTAATAGTAGAAACTAACAGACCTCTCTCACTTGACAGATCAATAATCTACAACTGAGCGATGTAGTAAAGTAGGTCGTAAGACTATCAAGTTACAGCCCCCAAATAGAGAATGTGTTCTTTTCAGGTATCCATGGAACGTTCAAGAAAATCTAGTTCTTTCTATTGCTGCAAAATAGAAATAATGCAAACAAAATTCTTTGCTTACAGTGCAATGAGACATTAAAATCAGAAAATAAAAAAGCTCTTCCTCCTGAAAACTAAGAAACTCCGTATTTAAGTATCTCTTGCATCAAGGGGAAATAAATAGCAACCCAAACTGCAGAATTCCAAGAAAATAATGAAAATAAGTTTTGACTGTTAATCGATCATTAAAAAATTTTAGGTTCTTAAAGATGCAGGACTGAAAAAAGAGGATATTACGATGTGGGAGGTGAACGAAGCCTTTAGTCTGGTTGTGCTAGCAAACATTAAAATGCTGGACCTCGATCCCCAGAAGGTGAACATCAATGGAGGAGCGGTTTCTCTGGGACATCCGATTGGGTAGGTGAAGTCAGATGACTCTGTCTAGGCTAATGGCAACATAACGGCCTTTGTAGTTTTGTCTAAATCTTAACCACTTCGTGCTCATTCCTATTACTCCTGGTCGAACCGGTTTCCTTCCCATCTGTCCTTCGAAGGGCAAACACCATTTTTGATAGGATCTAACACTGAACACAGATCTGCCACAGGCAGTTGCCGGAAAACTAGTGGTGTTTTAAGATTAAAATCTATGCTCGGGCTTTAAAAAAAGCTGTAACCGTTTTTGAAACACGTCTCCCACATTGAAGGGAAGGAGTTAAATGCTCTAACAGACTTTTCAAGTGCATATGGAATGGAAACTTGGTTTGGTCAGGTATTCTGTAATTTATGTTAAAGAACACAAGTGCCTTCTTAATCCTAGGATGTCCGGAGCCAGGATTGTTGTTCACTTGGTTCAGGCCTTGAAGCAAGGGGAGTACGGTCTCGCCAGTATCTGCAATGGAGGAGGGGGAGCGTCTGCCCTGCTGATCCAGAAGCTGTAGGCCACGCGTATCGTCTAAAGCAACAATCGCAACAGTCCTACGTGGCCGGAAGGTCTGCTGCCCTCAGTGTGACTGACCGCCCTGGGTCAGCTTGTATGCTCAATCTGTTTCAGGTTCTGTTGTTTTTTCTAACATTTTTACAATAAGAGAACAAGATCAACTCTCAATCCCTTTGAAATTATCAATAAATGTTTTCTTCTGCTTTAAGTCTTTTGTAATCTTTAGTAGTTCAGAATAGTTTTTATCAAGCCATACTATTTGAAATACCAGTATGCCACTGTTACTTAGAAGTAGAGGCTCCCGTTTTACAGAACAAATCCTCATTTCTATTTTGAGGATTGTCCGAGGTCAAATGAACGTCATGATAGCTAACTGAGTGGAAGTGAGCACAGTGTTGCTGGAAACAGGACAGATCCGCGTGCTCGGGTCTAGAGGGGGTACAGTCTCTCCCAAGGTGAGCATGCAGGATTTGAGGGGGTAGCAGGTCTGAGAAAACCCAGGGGTTTGGCCTCTGGATTACTAACTACAGCAGCTGGGGCGGAGGGAGCTGCTCAGCTGAACGGATTTATCAGGTGCAGAGACTCTGTTCTTAAGCAGGAGAAAATGCAGCCCAAGTATTGGGAACTGCATTTCTTCTGGGAGGAGAGCAGCACACTGTGGGCAGGGGCTGTGTGCACCCACCTCAATGGTGGCTCCGCGAAGGGACGCTCCTTTTCTGGTTGAGACAGACAGCGGTGGGAGAGGGAAGGGGCAGAAAAGGTCACGTATACATAATCTCCTGGCAAATGATTCTTGTGAATCCTTACCTGAGAAGGAGCAAAAAGATAATATAAGGAAAAAAATGTTAAGATTCAGACAGAATACTTAAAAAAAATATATCTGTATAGTAATCACAGCTAATATTTGTGGTTCATTATGTACTAAATCCTTTGATCCTCACAAGAACTCAAGAAGGTCGGCGCTATCATTTCCTGTCAGGTGCAGAGAAGGACACTGAGGCCCGGAGTAGGGAGACTGCAAGGTCTGGGGCCAAGCTGCCTGGTCAGGAGCTGAGCCGGCCTGATCCAAGCAGTCCCCGTTGCAGCTGTGCTCAGTGGGCCTCCGCCCTGACTCTGACAGGAGGGGCCAAGACCCACGAAGAAAAGAAAACCCAAACTCTATTAGAATACTTCACTGAAGACAAGCAGAAGTAACACTGCATCTCAAAGTCAGTGACAGAGGAAAGCCCGCTCACAGTTCGGGGAGAGGAAAAGAAAAATATAGAACCAGGAGTAAATGGTATTTCTTAAAAAGGAAAAAAAAAAACACCAAAACAAAAAAACCACGTGGTACTCCCAAGGATTAATTATAATAGAAAAACGCTGAAGGCCTTATTTCATTAGCAAAATTAACAGAACCCTACTAAGATTCTGGAGAAAATATCTAGGTGGAAAAATGGGTAGCCTCAGTCCTTGTTTTAATAAATACTAGAAGACAAGTGACCAACATCTACATATTTTTAATGAAACAAAGATACTAGGAATTTCTAGGCATGCAAGAGCTTATAAAATATGCTCTACTATTTCCTCCAAAAATGACAAAGTTTATTATCAGCACATGGAAAGAATCAAAATTAATTCAAGAATGTAAAATTTTTAATTTTCTTAATTTTTAAATTTAAAGTTTAAAAGGACTGGCTGGAGAGGAGGGGAATGTAGTAAAATCAGGGTAAAAAAAATTACACGCGCTAACTAAAGGCAAATGCCAGTAGAATGTAAAATAAGTTCTACAATAAATTACTATAGAAGATAAAAGCTGAAAAACTCCATTATCAAGTAAAAAGAGAAGGTAGTATGTATCACAAATTACTAGTAGTCAAGGCAGAAACAGGACAAGAATGCTTTTATAAAGAAAAGATCATTAAAAATAAAGTTCTAGGGAACCCGAAAACAAAGAGGAAAAAGGAAGTGGTAGTTTTTACGGAGCAAAAGCATTTAGCACGGATCTAGGAGTGCACGGTGATCCTCCCCGGAGACCGGGGAGCCAGCAGACCCTACCCCTGACTTCTCCCTTGAACTCCTTACAGATACAAGTATCTTCTAAAAGTAGTTTGCATGTATGTCTGGTGCTCTTCCTTTTGTAGCTGCCACCCAAAGCCTGAGTCCCTGGATAACCTGGCTTTGACAGGCAACAGGACTTGCACTCCTGGACTGCAAAGAACTGTAGCAAAGAAGCAATTAGCGGGTGCAGGAGCAACCCTCCTCCCCCCACCCCGGCTCCAGTGCGGAGGCTGCTGGCCACAAAGTCTGTTGTCTGCTTTCTCTTGGGAAAGGCCTAACGACATACCTTGTCAGCTGCTGCCGGACAGTCCCGCCTGCATCTAGGTGCTGACTGCAGTCCTCCCCTCCCAGACACTCGCGTCCTCGCACACCCTCAAGTGCTGGGAGCCACTGGAAAGCAACAAGCAGCAGAGGTGATCACAGAAGACTGAGAGACAACCAAGACTGGCCAGGCTGACTGAAGACGTTCGTCTCCCACACAAGGTCAATGGGTAAAAACCACCTGAGTGAAGGAAGATGAAGAAACAGGGATTTGTGCTCAACAAAAGAACAAGATCAAATTTAACCAGACCTTAATGAAACAGAAGTGATTTGTCTGACAAGTAACAGCCATAAAGATGCTCACTGGGTTAGGAGAACAATATATAAACAAGGTGAGAATTTAAAAAAAGAAAATAGAAAAGTACTAAAGAGAAATCAGAGCTGAAGAATACAGTAACTGAACTGAAAACTTAAGAAGGAGTCAGACTTTCCCACGTGGAAGAAAGGATCCGCGAAATCAGGACGGTGAATCTCATCCAATCAGAAAAGGAGACAGAGGAAGGGAACTTAAAGCACGTATGTGATAACATCAAGTGGACAAATATTTGCATTACTGGGGTCCCAGAAGGAGAAGACAGAAAGGGGCAGAGAGCTTATTCAAAGAAATAATGGCTGAACACTTCCCTAACCTGAGGAAGCAATCAGAAATCCAGATCTAGGGAGCCCAGAGGGTTCCAAAAAAGATGAATCCACACAGCCCCACATTGAGACACATTATAATTAAACTGTCAAAAGCTAAAGCCAAGGAGAGAATCTTAGAAGCAGCAAGAGAAAAAATGACTTGTTACCTACAAGGGAAACCCCTTAAGACTAGTGTAGAGTTTTCAGCAAAGTCTGCAGACCTGAAGAGAATGGCAGGATATATTCTAAGTGCTGAAAGGAAAAAAAAAAAATGCCAACCAATACTTTACCCAGCAAAGTTGTTCTTCAGGTTTGAATGAGAGTTTTCTGGACAAGTAAGAGCTGAAGCAGTTCATCACCACTAGGCCAGTCTCACAAGAAATGTTAAAGGGGCTTCTTCAACCTGAAAGGAAAGGATGCTATTTAGTAACAAGGAGACATTTAAAAGTTTAAGTGTCCCTGGTAGAGACAAATACATGGTCAAACTCATAATACTCTAATGTTGTAATGGTGGTAGGCAAATTAAAACTCTAGTATGAAGGTTAAAAGACAAAAATATTAAAAATGAGTTTAACTACAAAAATTTTTAATGGGTGTTCAAGGTAACAATATAAATTGTGACATCAAAACCAGTGTGGTGGGGGAGTGTAAAAGTGTAGTTTTTGTATGCGTTTGAAGTTAGTTGTTATAGCTTAGACTGTTATAAGTATCTTCTATAGGCTCATGGTAACCACAAAACAAAAACCTATAGTAGATACACAAAAGATAAAGAGACAGGAATCTAAGGATGCCAACCACAAAAAATTATCAAATCACAAAGGAAGAGAGCAAGAGATGAAGAAGGAAACAAAGGAATTACAAAACAGCCAGAGAACAATTAACAAAACGGCCATACCTTTAAATAATAACTTTAAATACAAATGAACTAAATTCTCCAACCAAAAGACACAGAGTAGCTGTCTTGCTTATTTCTTGCTGCCTGCAAGAGATTCACTTCAGCTTCAAGGACACACTGACTCAAAGTGAAGGGTTGGAAAAAGACATTCCATGTATGGAGGCCAAAGGAAGCAGGGTAGCTGTATTTGCTTTGGACAAAACAGACTTTAAGACAAAAACTGTATAAGATATAAAGAAGTGGGGGGCAATCCAACAGGAAGTTAAACAATTTTAAATATATACACACCCAACATAGGAGCACAATACAAGAGTAGGAGACTTCAGTGTTCCACTTTCAACAATGGAGAGATGATCCAGACAATCAGTAAGGAAACACTGGACTTGAATCAACATGTCAGACCAGATGGACTTAGATATTTACAGAACATCCCATCCAACAACAGAAATACACATTCATCTCAAGGGCATATGGAATACCATCCAAGATCACAGGTTAGGCCACAAAAGAAATCTTACTAATTTTAAGGTGTTTGAAATCATATCCAGTGACTTAACAGTGGTATAAAACTAGAAATAATTATAAGAAGAAAAAGTGGAAAATTCACCACAAATGGAGGTTAAAAACATGCTACTGATAATCAATGGGTCCAAGAAGAAATCAAAAGAGAAATACACAAAGTATGGACATGGGCACCTGGCTCGCTCAGTCAGCAGAGCATGTGACCCTTGATTTCCAGGTTGGGAGTTTGAGCCCCGTGTTGGGTACAGAGGTTACTTAAAAATCTTTTTTAAAAAATGTGCACACAAGTGAAAATGGAAGTACAACATACCAGAACTTATGGGATGCAGCAAAAGCAATTCTAATAGGGATGTTCACAGTGATAAATGCTCACGTTATGAATCAAGAAAGATCTCAATCTCAAATAAACACACTAACTACACCTCGAGGAACTAGAAAAGGAAGAACAAACCAAGCCCTAAATTAATAAAAGAAGGAAATAACAAAGATCAGAGTGGAAAGAAATGGAGACTAAAATGACAATAGAAAAGACCAATAGAGTTAAGAGCTGATTTTTTTTTTTTTTAATTTAAAGGCAAAAACGGAAAAACCATTAGCTAGACTTAACCAAGAAAATAAGAGAATTTGCTTTGGCAGCACATATACTAAAATCGGAACAAAAATAAGAGAACTCAAAAGTATAAATGAAGGAGGAATCCTTACATGAATACTACACAAATACACAGGGTAATAAGAGATTACACTGAATTACCAACAAATTGGAAAACCCAGAAGAAATGGATACATTTCTAGAAAACATACAACCTACCAAGATTGAATCATGAAGAAACAGGGTATCTGAACAAACCAACTAGTAGTAAGGACATTGAATTAGTAGTCAAAAACCTCACACAATGAAGTGTGTGATGAGACAGCTTCACTGGTTAATTCCATCAAACATTTAAACAGAAGAAGAGGGGGCGCCTGGGTGGCTTAGTCAGTGAAGTGTCTACCTTCAGCTTGGGTCATGATCCTGGGGTCCTGGGATTGAGCCCCACATGGGCTTCCCTGCTCAGCCGGGAGTTTGCTTCTCCCTCTCCCTCTAACCCTCACTTGTGCGTGCTCTCTAGTGCTCTCAAATAAATATAATCTAAAAAATAAACAGAAGAAGAGGGAACACTTCCAAAACCATTTTACGAGGACAGCATTACCCTGATACCAAAACTGGACAAAGACATTACAAGAAAGAAAATTACTGGCTAGTATCCCTGATGAACATAGCTACAAAAAGCCTAAACAAGGATTAGCAAACCAAATTCTACAGCACATTAATGTGATACATCATTTAACAAAATGTAAAAATCATATGATCATCTCTATAGATGGAGAAAAAGCATTTGACAAAATAAGGTTGAAAAGCTGAAAGTTTTTCCCCTAAGATCAAGAACAAGACAACAGTGCCCACTTTCACCAATAAACTGGAAGTCCTAGCCAAAGAATTAGGCAAGGAAAAGAAATAAAAAGCATCCAAATCAGAAAAGAAATAAAACTACCTCTATTTGCAGATGATATAATACGATATATAGAACACCCTAAAGACTCGACAAAAAAAAAATGTTAAAACTAATAAATGAATTTGGTAAAGTTGTAGGACATAAGATCAGTATAAAAAAGTCAACTGCATTTATATACACCAACAATCTACTAACAGAGACGTTAAGTAAATAATCCCATTTACAATTTCATCAAAAAAAAAATAAAGTTATCTAGTAATAAATTTAATCAGGGAGGTGAAAGACCTGTATACTGATACTATCAAGAACCAAATGGAAAGATATCTCATGCTGATGAAATTAAGAAGGAAGAATTAGTATTATTTAAATGTCCATACTATTCTACGGATTCAGTGCAATCCTTATCAAAATTTCAATGACATTTTCCATGGAAATAGAATAAACAATTCTAAAATTTGTATGGAACTACAAAAGACCCTGAATAGCCAAAGCGATTTTGAGAGGAACAAAGCTGGAGGAATCACACTTCCTGACCTCAAAGTTATAGTAATCAAAACAGTATAATACTGGCATAAAAGACATGCAGATCAATAGAATAGAGGGCCTAGAAATAAATCTATGCAACACATAATCATTTAATTTAGGACAAAGGAGCCAAAAATATAAAATGGGGAAGGACAGTTTCTTCAATAAATGGTATTGGGAAAACTGGACAGGTATATGCCAAAGAGTGAAACTAGACCCCTATCTTACCCCATATATAAAAATGAACTCAAATGGACTAAAAACTGAAATTTAAGATCTGAAACCATAAAGCTCTAGAAGAATACACAGGAAGTGACCTTCTTGACATGGACCTTGGCCATGGTTTTTTTGAATTTGATACCAAAATCAAAAGCAAATAAATGGGCCTTTATCAAACTAAAAAGCTTCTGCACAGCCAAAGAAACCATCAGCAAAAAGAAAAGACAATGTATAGAATGGGAGAGATTATCTACATACCATCTATCTGATAAGTGGTTAATGTC
This sequence comes from Neomonachus schauinslandi, assembly GCF_002201575.2. NCBI lineage: Eukaryota > Metazoa > Chordata > Mammalia > Carnivora > Phocidae > Neomonachus > Neomonachus schauinslandi. Next base: position 105,544,112 of record NC_058413.1, on the reverse strand, counting down.
AAAAAAAACAAAACAAAACAAAACCTCACATAACTCAATAGCAAAAAACCAGACAATCGAACTAAAAATTGGGCAGAGGATAAGAATACACATTTCCCAAGGAAGAGCTATAAATGACCTGCAGGTCCATGAAAAGGTTACTCAACGTCAGCAGTCATCTGGGAAAGGCGAATCAAAACGACGACATACCACCTCACACCTATTAGAATGGCTGTCATCAAAAGCAGTGGCAAGAATGCAGAGAAAGGAGAACCCTCATGCCCTGTTGCTGGGAATGTAAACTGGTGCAGTCATTATGGAAAGCAGTATGAAGGGTCCTCAAACATTCAAGAAGAAAAATCAGAAAAAATAGGACCCAGGCATCCTACTTGTGGATACGTGTGTGCATGTGTGTCTATACCCCAAGGAAATGAAAAGCAGTGAAAAGACACGTGGACTTCTCCACTGTGCCCTGCAGCTTCTCAGCACGATCCACAGCAGCTAAGATACGGAACACCTAAGTGGCAGTCAATGAATGAACAAGAAGCGGTGGTAAATGTACGCAATGGAGGATGATTCAGGCATGAGAAAGACATTCTGCATTTGCAACAACATGGGTGGATCTCGAGGGCATTATACTTAGTGAAATAAGACAGAGAAAGACAAATATTGCATAGTATCATCACTTATATATGGAATCTAAAGAAAAAAAAAAAGAAAAAAGAAAAGTCAAATTCCTAGAAACAGAGTAGGAAAATAGTTGCTAGGGGCTGAGGCCCAGAGAGTGGTGGTGAAGGAAATAGGGGGATTATAAAAGGGTACAAAATTTTAGCTCTAAGATGAATGAAGTTTAAGGGTCTAATGTATCGTGTGGTGACTACAGTTGGAAATACTGTATTACAGAATTGAAATGTGTGGAGAGAGAACTCATACGTCACACACACAGCCAAGAAGAGGAGTATGTGAGGTGGTGGATGTTTATTAACTTGATGGGAGGAATCGTTCCACGACGTATTGTTTCCTTGATGTATTGTAGATCTACTCGTGATGTACACTTTAGATATCTTAACAACTGTAGTCATCAATCTTAATAAAGCTGAAAAAAATGCAGTAATGACAGCTATAGACTATGCCCTGAGCAATGATACCAAAACAATTGAGGCAAAAACTATGGCCAAGATAATAATAACAGGAAAGTAAAGGTTTATGACAAAAGTGTTAAAAGCAAATATAAAATTAAATATCAAACCTAGTATCTTTATAAACAAAATATTTGTTTTTAAGCATCCATGAAAGATTTACAGAAATATCAACTGATCTTTTTACCAGAATAAAAATAAATTTTAAGCAAAAAAATAAAAAAGATAAAATGCTACTTTATTCTAAGTAATTAAATTATACAAGAAAATAATGAAACAAGAAAATGAAAGTACTTACCCTGTCTTCCAAATTTCGATGTCTTAAGGTGAAATCAGAACTAAATTCATAGCGTTAATTAAATGCTTACATAGTTTTAAAAGGAAAAAAAGCCAGATAACTCTTCATTCAATTTAAGAAATTAAACATGAAAAAGAACTCTGAGGAAAAGAGCAAACATTAAGAATAAATGACCATTCGGGGCGCCTGGGTGGCTCAGTCGTTAAGCATCTGCCTTCGGCTCTGGTCATGATCCCAGGGTCCTGGGATCAAGCCCCACATCCGGCTCCCTGCTCGGCAGGAAGCCTGCTTCTCCCTCTCCCCCTCCCCCTGCTTGTGTTCCCTCTCTCGCTGTGTCTCTCTGTCAAATAAATAAAATCTTAAAAAAAAAAAAAGAATGACCAGTCAATCAGAAAAGTATACAGTTGTTAAACGTAACAGGTGATTTTGTCAGAAAATTAGTCTCTAAAGAGAGTAAGCAAGATTTAGGGGAAAAATATATTTAATTCAGAAAAAAGCTCAAAGCCTGATTAGACCAATCAGCCTAGAAGAACTTTTGGGGGAAAAAACCTAAATTGCTGCTGCAAAAGCCTGCCAGCTTCGATGATTTTGTGGTGATTTAGTTTCAGGAATAGTTAGCTCCCATTCTAAATAATCTGCTGCAGAATACAGAAATAAAAAAACAGCGCAGGCACTAGCTGTGATATGTTCCAGACGCTGACCTAAGTGCTCTGCCTGTATTGTCTTAACCATCACGTGAATCCTCAAACAAGCACTATTTAGTATTCCAATATTCAGATAAACTGAAAGAGATGGTAAGTTCCAAATTCAATGAAAAAAACTGGCATAAGCTTGAAACCAATCTCATTAGAAGTAAACATTTTATTTTATTTTATTTTTTTTAAAGATTTTATTTATTTATTTTGACAGAGAGAGGGAGACAGCGAGAGAGGGAACACAAGCAGGGGGGAATGGAAGAGGGAGAAGCAGGCTTCCCGCCGAGCAGGGAGCCCGATGCGGGGCTCGATCCCAGGACCCCGGGATCACGACCTGAGCCGAAGGCAGATGCTTAACGAACGACTGAGCCACCCAGGCGCCCCTAGAAGTAAACATTTTAAATAAAATGCTGACAAATCAAATTTAGTTATACTTAAATCAGTAAGACTGCAAAGCACATATTAGAATATAAAAATAAATTCATGGATTTAATAAAAATATTTTAATTGATGTTAGAAGAGCACGTAATTAAGTTGAACAGATACTCCTGATGTAAGTTCTTAAAACACTGCAAACAAAATGCAACACTGTACTTAACATTCTCATTAAAATGAGGAATAAGACATGGAAGCCTACTTTGATCATTATTAGTTGTACTTGAAGTGCTAATCACCATAGTAAGAAGAAATGAAATTAGAAAATAATTTAGGGCGCCTGGGTGGCTCAGTTGGTTGAGCGACTGCCTTCGGCTCAGGTCATGATCCTGGAGTCCCGGGATCGAGTCCCGCATCGGGCTTCCTGCTCGGCAGGGAGTCTGCTTCTCCCTCTGACCCTCCTCCCTCTCATGCTGTCTCTCATTCTCTGTCTCAAATAAATAAATAAAATCTTTAAAAAAAAAAAAAAGAAAATAATTATTTAGAGAGGATACATCCTTAGTAAATAAAAACTAAGCATCAGGAAAACCAGTAGTTCTAATAGATCTCTGAGTAAGTGGCTCAAATATAAAATAAAAACCTAAAACAAACAAATTTCCTATAGTCATTAAGATGGTGTGTTACTGGCACATCTTTAAAACACAGACCAATGGCACAAACTTCCAGTTATAAAATAAGTAAGTCACGGAGATGAAAAGTACAGCAGAGGGAATACAGTTAATGATCCTCTAGTAATGTTTTTTGGTGACAGATGGTGACTACCCTTACTGTGCTGAGCACCAAGTCATGTGTAGAATTGCTGCATCAGTATGTTGCGTACCTGAAACTAACCTAACACTGTATGTTAATCATACTTCAATTAAAAAAAGTTGACCAGTGGAACAGATTAGTGTCCAGAAGCAAACTCACACGTACATAGTTTATTAGCTCATGACAATGGTAACAGTGCAGTGTATTTGGGAAAGGAAAGTCTTTCTCAAGAATGGTGCTAGGTAGGGGCGCCTGGGTGGCTCAGTCGTTGAGCGTCTGCCTTCGGCTCAGGTCATGATCCCAGGGTCCTGGGATCGAGCCCCGCATCGGGCTCCCTGCTCGGCGGGAAGCCTGCTTCTCCCTCTCCCACTCCCCCTGCTTGTGTCCCCTCTCTCGATGTGTCTCTGTCAAATAAATAAATAAAAAATCTTAAAAAAAAATGGTGCTGGGTTAATTGGATGATTAATCAAAATACAAAAGGTTGAACAATAAAATTGCTAGAAGAAAAACATGGTAAAATATTCAGACATCAGTTTTTCTATTTGAAATAGGACTTGTATCTAGAACACAGAAAGAACATGTATATATCAGTAAGAAAAAAGGCAGACAACTCAATACAAAAGTGGTCAAAAGATATGAACACATACTCCACAAGAGGAGACCCATCATCCAAATGGCCAGTAAGCATATGAAATGGTGTTCAGTTCTATCAGGAAGAACTAAAGTAAAACTGCATTATGATGCCAATATACACTGCCAAAATGGCTAAAACGAAAATACCAAGTACTGACAATGATGTAGAACAAATGGAACTCTCCTTACACTGTTGATAGTAGTAGGATTTGGTAAAACCACTCTGGACAACTGAAAAATCTGAATAGGGTTGGATATATGCAACCCTAAGAGCCAGCAACCCTACTGAATATACATCCAACTGAGAACTCTAATACATTCACCCCCAAAAAGGTACAAATATAGTCACAGTTCTATTTCTAATAGCCCCAAACTGAAAATAAGTGTTCACTGATTATAAAATGGATTAACTGTGGTATAATACAACATGGATAAACACAAGGAAAAAATACATAGCATGGAAGAAGACATCTGAATTACATACATGGATGGATCTTGCACTGCTGAGCAAAAGAAGTTATAAGACTATATACTGCATGAATACATAAACTGTTAAAAAAAAAGCTGAAACTGTGGTGGTAAGTCAGGATAATTATTACCCTGGGAGTTAGCAGTTACTAGAGGGATTCTAGGGTACCGGCAATGTGCTGGTCTCGATCTGGGTAATTAAGTGGATGTGAATACTTTTAGAAAATCCACTGAATTGTGAACTTAATAGTTGGTGCACTTTTTCTATGTTATGCTTCCATAAAAATTTTACACTAACTAATAAAAGCAATAACCAGTTAGAACAATGGAACAGTTCTTTAAGAATTCAACAAACAACAAAATACCCAGTTCAGCAAGGAATTTATAAGACTAGCGGTAACTACAAAGCTATGGATACTCACCATATTGCCCTTACCATTTGCTTCTTTCAGTATCAGTTAACTTATAGGATCAATGTACTTCAAATGAATACTCCAAAAGAATTTTAATTTGAAATAAAACAAGTGATTCTAAAAAGTTAACCGGGAAGCATGGAAGAAGTGAATACTTGGAAGAAGAATAGTTAAAATGGACACAAAGCTATAATGCTTTGATCAGTGGTACAAAGTAATCTACATACTGCACTGTATGTAAAGATGTGTAAATTTAACACAGGTTCAAAGTCTTTGGTCTTCTATCTTTATGGTTAGCTGGGTTTTACGATGCAGAATATTTAGGATTTTTAAAAAGTAACATGATGTATATATCACATACACCCTGTTGAATCTCAAACAGCACATTTTAATAAGCACATTACTACTTTTCTAGTAATAAAATATGAATATCCCTACCAAATGAGATAGAGATTCATGTAGCCTCATGTCAAATCAGGTCAGGTTTTGCCATTAAATAATTCTGATGCTAAACTTAGGGAGAAAAATTGGTTGTTAGAACCTTTTGAATTTTAGAATTGTGAACAAGAAATTGTGAGTCAGTACAGAATAAGAGAGACATTTTAAGTAAATGTGTGTGCAGAGATAAACCTTAACCAGTTATACAGAGTCAAGTGGTTAAATGTTTAGGGATAAAATATACTCTGATCTTTATTTCACACCAGATATCAAAACAAATTTATATGGGCTGGGAGCTAACTCCTAATTTTAGTAAGAACTAAAAGCCTAGAAACCAGTGATGACGTCTTTGGTAAGTGATAAGCACATGCCATGGCAGAAATGATAATTTGCTGGCAGGAATGTAAACTGAAAAAAATTTTCTGCAATAATTTGGCAAAATGTATTGAGATCCTTAAAAAGATGTATACTAAGTTTTTAATTTGGTAATTCCACTCTCTAAAATGTCTCCTAAGGAAACAGCTGATAACATAAATAGCTATTTGGTTACAAATCTGTCAGTGCTGTTTTTTTTTTTTTTTAAAGACTTTCTAAGCTTTTTGTTCATTTATAAATTAAAATGACTCTTAATGGTTGTCATGGTTTTCTTTTTTTATAATATATAAAAACTGAAAAGCATTAGGAAGTTATATTTGCAGTTTAAGTTCAGGTATGTAGAAAAAATAGGGAAAAAGTATGCCAAATGTTAATTTTTTTTATAAAAAGAAAAAGGTCTGTTAAAAGTCAAAACTTAATACAGAATTTCAAGAAGTTGAGCCTGTGGCCAAAGGATGGTGGCTTGAGAAATAATGAATGCAAAATACATAATAACAAGCATTTGAAATGACATCTTATTGAAGCTTCATACTTACTCTCCTTAAGAGTCATGACATCTAGCCTTTGGCTGAGTGCTGATGGATGTTTCAACATACTACTAAAAGGTTATAACAATATCCAGGGCTAAAATAATAAAATCTTTTAATTACAAAAATTCACACACTTGGCACACGTTGAGGGCATTAACCACTAAATAATGTCCAAAATAAAGAGTGGATCCTTACATGTAGTTATAAAAGTAGCCACAAGTAGTTTATGGTGTATATACTCTGACCCTGAAATGCAGTCCCTGGGCATCTGAATGTTAAAATAGGTCACCCGGGATATGCTACAATTATGTCCAGGAATTTGGACTTTTGCTCTTGAACATGAAGGAAAGCTGCAAGCATGTAAGGTGTTTTTGGACCGTACCAAGTGCAGCTCTTGGCTAGTGCCTAAGAATCCTGAATAAAGTGAACTTACTTTGTGTATGACTTCTTAGTACTTAGCACCTATTAATACATATTAACTGAATGAGAAGGAAATCTGTTTTCCAACACTATGTGAACTTCTGAAAAAGTGACTTGCAAAGGAATTTAATGAAAGTATCTACATGAGAATGACTGCCAATATAAAGTAATTCAAACTTTTGCAGTTAATGAAAACATTTATTCAAACCTAACTGTAGTACAGTATCAAGTTGAGTTAAATAAACATTACGGATATGATATGTAGTTCTTTAGGAATAGACCCCCACCATATCATAGAAATTTTTAACAAGACATATTTCTGCAGTAAGGTTCAGCAATTATGATGTGATTTCCACACTGAGAAATAGGAGTAGGATGGATTTAGTTTTTTAAAGGCCCATTATAAAAAAAAAAAAAAAAAAAAGGCTGAGGAAAATGACCCTTTAACAACATATACACCTGTAGAAAAAAATCCTTGATAATACTGATATTCGACCAAACAGAAAGCACTTAAGAGAATATACTTTAATCTAGGCACAATCGGTCAGATATTAATGATAATTTCTCTTCTCATTTAAAAGTTTAAACCAATTTTTCAACTTTACTGATGTGTGTGAGTTGATACAGAGAAGGCACCTCTTTCATTCTCCTTAAGGACTTTTTGAGAGTAATTCTTTATAACACCTTAGGGGGCACAGAGACAATGCACTATATCTAAGTACAGATATAGTTATTTAACACAGCCCATTTTAGGAGAAACTAAATTAAAATATAAAACTATGATTTCTCTTTTTACATCTTATGATGGACATGGCTTTCTAAAAGGATACCAGAAGATAATCCTCCATACAAGCTTTAACATAGAATCCAAGATTTAAATTAAATGTGCACTGGTCACTACTATGTATGAAGTTCTATGAATTAGTGCAATTCTTCAAATCCCCAGTATATGGGAAAAAGTATATACATACCAAGAAATCTCAACTACTACATAAACTTTGTATGGCTCAATAGTCTAAACATTTAAAGTTCTGTAAAAGATCCTGAAAGTTATAAACAAAAGATCAGAACACTCAGATATGGTTTACAAAATTCTCTCTTTAGAACAAAGAGACCAGAACGACCAGGAGAAACACTTTAAAGTGTAAAATTTCAGGAATATAATCTTTACTGCAATTATAAGAAGGGGTAATAAAGTATTCACTCTAGCAAAACCCTAAACTGTTCATTTCTGATCGCTCCACCACCAATTGAGGTTGTCATCACCTTTGTACTACTTTGTGGCCGACTTTAAATGTCTTGTATGACAGTTACTGAAGGCAATTTTATAAGGAAAAGCATTATCCCCCCCCCCCAAAAGTGAGAAACTACTCCAGATGAATAAGCCTCAGTTAGGGATCACAAGTCAAAAAACACAATGTAAGAACACTAAGTTGATTTAACTTCTATTTCAACAAGATTTATACAATATTTACAATACGTAATTGTCAGAGCTATACAGTTTTGCAGATTGGCTTTACTTACATTTCTGCAAATGTTTTTCCCAAAATAAAAAATATACTAGGTAAATCTATTTACAAACTAGGAAGCTGCTTCAGAAACAGCATGATTCAGATATAAAGTGAAGTTTCAGTACAAGGAAAGTGCAGGTCATGCTTTTAGGTTCTGTCAGTATCTCACTCCCTACACTCATAGTTTAAGGGATACGAGTTTTAAATAGCTACTGTTCTTTTATGTTCAGAATGTTTACTCATCATAATGCAATGATAACAAAAATTTGTCCACATCCATTCCAGCTGGAAATGAACTGGGTAGCTTCTTTTTCTGTCAAAAAAAAAAAAGAATAAACAAACAAAGGAAAGGGGGAGAAAAAGAAATGAAAAAAGAAAAGAAAAAAAAAAAAGAAAAAATAAACCTAAGTTAACATATTGAACTCAAACAAGGCCAAAAAACTTTCACTTAGAACCTTATACTGGGTTCTTCCTATACTACTAAAATTTTGCCAAAATTTTTAGTTGGTTGGAATTTTAGTTATACAGAGAAGTAGCAACACATTTTATAAATCCAAAGTTAATAAATTATACTTCAGTGGTACTTTAACATTAGTTTAGGGCAAAAGACATTAAACAAATTCAGAGTTTGTGAATGCTGAGACAAGACAGACCGTGCTTTCTATGAAGGTGGTCATTTTCACCAAACCATAATAAGAGTCTCAGGAGCTTTCCTCACTACAAGTAACAGGTACCGTTCCAGTTCCAAACACTGAGCACTGAGGGCACTACGTTTACTCCTCCCAGCCTCAGGTAAGACGTGTGGTAGCCTCATGTCAAAGGATGCAGCTGAGCCCCAGAGGCTCCGGGCTTAACCACAATCTCAGAACCAGTAAGCAGGAGATGCGGGGTTCAAACCCAGGCTTGCATGGCATCAAAGCCATGAATCTTTCCCTGACACCGGACTTGCCGTAAGACATTTTAAACACCTTTCTTTCTATTCAATTCATCTACTAAGTGGCTACACAGCTTTAGGAAAAACGGGTTTTGGTTCTCAATGCTATCCCCGCATTGCCTTTCTACAGATAACCTTGCCCAAAGAAAAAAACAGGTAAATTTAACTTTTACACTGCTCCAACATATTAACGTCTGTAAGAGCCAATGGAAGAGATGGCAGGACACGTGGAAAAAAACCCCAAGAGGTAGGAGTTGCAAAGGTGTTTTTTACTTGGTAATTCCACACACAATAGTGGCTTCCCAATCTTTCATGCCTTATGTTATTCTCCCAAAAAACCTGGGTCCTACCACAACAAACAAAAACCTCCTTTCCCCAAGAAAGAGGTTCATCACTCAATGCCTTAGCAATTGTTTGCAAATGCTTCATTTCACCTAGACAAATTCTGAGTACCACACTGGCTGAGACACACTGCTACAGAATATATTTTGTCAATCAAGACCCAAAGCTGTCTTGACCAGAGTGTTCAGTTAGGTAGCTGCGGCAAAAATGCTGAGATCTCTAATGTGAGCACTGAAGGAAGGGCAAAGGTGTGGTTTTGAAATTAAGACTTTCAAACTTGCCTTTATTTTCTTCTTTTTCATTGGGAGTGATGAATTTGCAAGATTTTTATTAGAAGCACGAGAGGTGCGTTCACGTTCATCTAATTCCTCAATTTTCCGCTTTTTTGTGGTGCTCCGGGAAGATGCTCGGAACTGCTGGGTATTGTCTTTGAGAGGAGTCGTCGAGGCTGTCCTGGAGATGGCTGCTCTGGAGAGAATCATGAGGGTGTGGGCAGCCATGCTTACACTGTTCTCGCTCCCTGTCTCACTGGTAGGGCTACAGGCAGGCAAGTCTGGGGTGACAGGAGGGACCATTACCTTGGCTGTGCTACTGTCTTCACCAAAACGCCTACTAGAGGGGACCTTGATACCGTCTCTAGGCTCTTCTTTATGTTTGTCCCCTGTCCCTGAGCCAGATGTCCGGGGGACAGGTGCATCAGAACTATCGGGGAGCCTATTTATGGGGCTAGGCCACTGGCCATCCGGCAACACTTCGGTGGCATGTTTGGTTAGTGGGTTAATCAGAGAACTGGCACATTTCGTTTGTTCTTGTTTTGGATCCTTCACAGTTGCACCTACTGAAATGACATTTTTACTATTTGAGGATGTGCCTTGTTTTTTGGTTAGTTCTTGCAGTGAAGCTATGGTTTTCTCATTCCGTAAACCCCCATTTTGCTGTCCGTTTGACAGTTTTGAAGTTTCTGGATTTTTCTGCCTTTCGACATCACTGCATAATTCATTCTCCTTATTAGCTGTTGCTTTATGGAAAGATTCAAGTACAGTTTCTGTTGGTGAAACTTTCTTTTCTGACTGAGTTTCTTTTATGGTGGTCTGTCGGCTACTGGCAGTTTCTGATTTAGATAAAATCTTAGGCAAAGGAGGTCTCTCTCTCTCCCTTTTGAGAGCATTATTAGAAGGGGGTTTTAAGGCGGAGGACACAATGGGTGACTCAAGATTAGGAAATGCAATGTCATTCCTTTCTTTGTTCTGGGACACCATCTTATGGTCTGTGCCCCGCGAATCCGCCACAGGACAAGCAGTGCTATCAAAACAGAGCACACGTCGGTGGCTTTCGAATGGTCTGCTAGCTGGAACTACGCTCTCTAATGAGAAGGGGACTGTCATTTCTTCCAGTTTTTTCCCAAGATCTGTGGCCATACTCTTGTCAGACACTTCAGTTCTGCAAAATAAACAAGTATTTTTAGCAACATAAGGACATCCTTTATGTTTTCAATCTGAGCAAAGAATCTATGTTGGAAAATACTTTTATGCTCACCTTTGTGCATGACATCCAACTAAATGACTAGATGAATCCACCAAATTATTTACCTGCTTTCCTGGAATTATAAATGAAATAATTAGAAAAGGAAAACATTCCTGAGAGAAAGAGTACATTACTCTGAAAGAAAATGGGACAGACATCACACACCATGAGAAAAATTTCAAATGACAGCTAATGTAACAAATGAAGTACTCTCACCTACTGGGTTTAAAAAGCAGCTTCTAATTATTATTATTATTATTATTATTATTAAGATTTTATTTATTTATTTGACAGACAGCACAAACAGGGGGAGCAGGAGAGGGAGAAGCAGGTTCCCCGCTGAGCAGGGAGCCCGATGCGGGGCTCCATCCTAGGACCCCATGATCATGACCTGAGCCGAAGGCAGCCGCTTAACTGACCGAGCCACCCAGATGCCCCCACAGCTTCTAATTTTAGATACAAGACAAGATGATCATTCATCCATTTGAGAGAGGAAATACAGATATGGAGCAAATGACTTGCTTCAACTTTAGGCAAGTACTGAGTCCAGTCTCTGGATCTATGAATTACAATGTTGAACATAGCACTTAGGGGTACTCCTTAGGTCCAGAAAGTTAAAGAAAGCAATGTATTATGCCTATTTTGAAATTTTGCTGATGTGACTGTCATGTTTGCAAGCCTATGTCAGGCAGAGCACAAGCTCTGGAGTTTTAATAGCCATATTTTAATTTCCAGGGACTTAGGAATTTATGTGGCAGAGCAGGAAGATACTAAGCTGGAGAGGTAGGCAGAGATGAGATTAGGAAGGACCTTGTGCCTTATGCAAGAAGTTTCAGAGAGAATCCTTCAGAGTTTTAAAGAGGGAACAGGCATAAATAGACTTGTGCTTTGGAAAGTCACTCTGGCAGTAGTCGAGAAGGTGGGCTAGAGAAGAAAGAAAACTGCCATCCGAAATTCTCAAGTGGCTGTCAATAGTCCAGGTAAGAGATGATGGAGACAGTGATGGGCGTTCACACAGATACGAAGGGTCAAGGAGGACTGCATGGTGACATTAACCAAGGAGAAAAGCAGGCAGAAGGTCTCTGCGGAGCAAGAAGGGAGCCTGAGACACGGAGAATCTGAAGGTCTGGAGTCAGGCAGAGTCACGAAGGCAGGAGTGCAGTAATTTAGTGGTGGGTCCAGAAACCACCAACAGTGTCAACAGCCAGAGGGAAGTAAGGTCAGGATGGAAAACATCCAGAGGCACTGATGATCTCAGTTTAAACAGTTTTAGTGGAAACATGAGAAAAGACAATGTGGATAAAGAAAGCATGGGAGACAGAAGTTGGGGATGAAGGGTTGGCAGGTGAGACAAACCCAAGGAGCTTTACAGCCAGAAAGGGAAGAAGGATCCAAACAAGAAAAATATAGGACATACAGAAGACAGAAGATGCAGGTAGACGGCATTAACTGTAGAAAGGACGAGAGCATTATTCCTGTAAGAAAGGAACGAGAGGAAGTAGAACAGGTACACACCAAATGGGAGTGCTGTGGGAAATTGGAGTTTACTACTTATTGATCAGGTGGGAGAGAAGATCACTGGCCTAGAGTGAGGAGGGTGGGGACTGGGTAGGTAGGAGAAGAGCTGTAGGAGTTTGGAAGAGTTTGAAGGGGGAATGGGAAAGAAAGATAGGAAGACATTTGAAATGGCCGCTAAGTGGCACTAGTGAGGGTGAGACATTTTTAAAGTGGTCGTGAACGGCCCCACTTCTAAAGCAATGCTGAAAAGCCCAGGTACAAAGGCAGAGAGGGATGTTTGGAAAGATCCAGGGCTGGAAGGCAAGGGGGATGGTAGAAGAATGTGCACATGAAGGTGTTTAAGAGTCCTTGGAAGAGTGGCTGAGGTGGTGGATTGTGGGTCTAGCCTGGATGGGAAGGAAGGGAATCCAGGAAGGAAACAGAGGTTCAGGGAAAAGTGAGGATTCGAGTAAGGGGAGCCCTTACTGGCTGAAGAGCGTCACTGTATGGGAATGAGAGTATTTTGAGACAGGTTATTGGCCTTTAAAAACTGCACAGGGTAGGACGAAGGGAAACATTAAAGGTGAAGCTATGGGAGAGATTAGGGGCCATGAAGATCAAGACTTAGAAATGGAAGGTGTCCAAGAATTCTGAGGGCTAGGATGGTGGGTAGGCTGACGACGTGGGCATTGTCCTCCACGAAGATGGAGAAGTTGGAGGCAGAAGTCTGATGCAACCCCTCAATGAAGACCTGGTGTTATTTTGTAAATAGGGTCTTTTGTTGAACAGAAACCTTTAATTTTGGAGCAGTCATGCTATCAACTTTTTCCACTTATAATTGTGTTTTTTTGCATTTTTATAAAGCAATCCTTTTATCCCTTTGTCTCTAAGATATTCTCTTACATTTCTTTTACTGCTTAACTGTTTTGCTTTACACTTTTAGGTCTTTAATCATCTTAGATGATTTGTGTATGGTTTGAGGAAGGGATCTAATTTTTTTCCTAGAACATATATATAATAGCCAATAAATCTATTAAACGATCCTTCCTGTCCTCTGTGACTTCTGATGCTATATCCACCACATACAAGTTCTCATAAGTACATGGTCTCTTTCTGAACTCTATTTTGCTCCATTTGCCTTTTAGTTTAGATAACTAAAATCAAAACAAAACAAACAAAAAACCAACTTTAAGCAAAGACTGGAAATCACCTGTTAGGAATGAAACAGGTATTCAGAAACAAATACTGTGGTGCTGCTGTAAACAAATGAGCATACAGACATAAAAGTGACATTAATGAACATAAAAATGTACCTGTACCAAGCTTGTTTCTTAGTCCCTGAGTCTTCTGAGATTTTGGAGGGATGGGAATTTGAGGGATACTTCTATTGCATACAGGTGCTGCCAAAGGCATATGAAGGAGCTAGAAGAGAAGTGGCCATGAATGATTCTTGGTTTGAAAAGCATCGCTGCGCCATTTTCAGTTCAGAAATCTTACCTGCTGAGGAGGAGCAGAAAAGGTATTTCCATTCTGTCCAACCACAGACACAGGGATCATTCCCACCATTCCTTGGAGCACAGGTTGGACGGGAGAAGCAATTATGATGGCAGATCCTTAAAAAAAAAAATTCTCCATAAGATTCTCTCTCAAACAAGACTCCAAAGTAACTATTAATTTAAATTCTCTAAAATTATAATCCTTTTACCTTAGAATCTACTTTTTTGTTGAAGATTTTATTTGAGAGCGAACAAAAGCGAGAGATCACAGAGGGAGAGGGAGAAACAGACTCGCTGAGTGGAGAGTCTGACGTGGGGCTTGATCCCAGGACCCTGAGCTGAAAGCAGACACTTAACCGACTGAACCACCCAGGCGCCCCTAGAATCTTCTGTCCTTAAAAAACTTTAGGAACAAGAGCAAGTCTAACAAATTAAGAAAAAAATCAATCTGAATATTCAAAAGTAATCTAATTGCATTTGGTCAAGGTAAATATTCTAAGCATTAAACTTCACAGTCAGGAGATCACATTACAGTTATATGTTGATTCTTCTAGATATAATAATGAAACTGATTAGAAACATGATGGTGAAGTTTTCAAATTTGAATCACACCACAAAATTAGGGTCTCAGCTGAATGTTAACGGCCCAAGACCTGCTCAGAACACCAACCTATCATCTCAGTGGTACTGGTCAGAAAGGGTCCAGAGAAATGTACCAACGGTCAAAACTATGAGGGGAAATGACAATGCTTATATGGTCCTTAGAAGTCAACACTATAGTCTGTGGCTATCCTATTTTATCCCTAAATCAAACTTTTCCTTATATTCACTAACTAACTGCTCCTGTCAGGTGGAGCTCACTTTCACGAACACCCACTTCAGTCTCTCAAATACCCACCTGCACTTGACAACTCCCTCCCTTCACTCAAACCACGACTTCATTTCTCTGAGCTTCCGCTGAAGTCCCAGTCTTTAGTCATTCTGACCCCTCTTTTATTTTTTAAAGATTTTATTTATTTATTTGACAAAGAGAGACACAGCAAGAGAGGAAACACAAGCAGGGGGAGTGGGAGAGGGAGAAGCAGGCTTCCCACTGAGCAGGGAGCCCGACGTGGGGCTCGATCCCAGGACCCCGGGATCATGACCTGAGCCGAAGGCAGATGCTTAACAACTGAGCCACCCAGGTGCCCCCTGACCCCTCTTTTAAAAGAGGTTATTTTAAACAACACTTCAAACAGATCCATCAGGCTACTAGTTAATTGTGTGTATTTATTCAGATTTTATTATATGCCTACAATATTAAGAAAAGGGGGAAAGGAGCTTGGGAAGCAACACGTAAGGAAAAGCAGATGAAGGTATCATGTATCCTCAGCTCCATCTTCAAGGATCACTGAAACCAATGAATTTCGTAACTTATAGCAGATTTAAAACAAGGTATGGCTGAATTCATCAGGGAGAGAAAAGAGGGGGCATAATCACAAATTTCAGTCTTTTCTCACACTGTCCAGCCACGATTTCATTCCTCCTAGTCAATAAATGCACACACAAGAGAAATTAGGTCGTCCCATTCCAGAGAAATGAACCTCAGTGTGTTCTTAAAGTTACCTTGTGAAAAGCTGGGTGACACAGTGTGGTTGACAGCAAACACACTGTTTGACCTCGGGGGTGTCTGTAACTGGGGCAGGGGTGGTGGAGCGGTCACGGGGGCAGAATTTCCAGGCAACACCACCACATTAGACTGACTTCCAGCTGTTCCTAAGGCTGTTGGATCGGTCACGCACGTAGCTATGAGAATGTTATTTGAATTGCCAAAAGTCGTGCTCGTAGCTGGCATCAACTGTATGTACCCCCCATCCTTGGAGACACACGGTGTGACGGTGGATGAGAAAGCGCCGCTGCCTTCATTCTGAGCGCCGTTTCCGGCAGAGTCCTCGGGTTTGAGGGCCAGAAGGCTCTGTTCCCCTGGTGCGGAATCCCCTAGTCTGTCAGCAGATGGGACAGCACCTGTAGTCTCTTCTGAAGACAGGCATTTAACTAATTCTGCATCTTTGGCAGGAGACTTGGCAGGAGAGGACAGTATTATAGTCGGCAAGTTTTCCCCACTGATACTGGAAACAGCACTGTTCAGTTCAGTATCCGAGGAAACAAATGGATCGTCACTAATGATAATTTTGAGAGAGACAATATTTGATGCATCTATGTCTGCTGAAGTGTCCACTGCAGGTTTTTCACTAGTCTTTTGGGACTCGGGGGGAGAATCTCCCACTGAAGAACACACAGATTCTGAAGGAAGAGACTGCTTCTCTTCCAGAGGATGACCTTCTGGAGCCATCAGTGCAACCTCCCCACAGTTACCAGCTTCCCCTAAAGTGAGAAAAATACTATTTCCATCTCCTTTTAAAGACGCAGGCTCTTGTGAATCGACAGCGACTTTCTCAGACGTGGAGGGCTGACTTTCATGTTTTTCCGTACGACTTAACTCAGGTGCCGATGAATCCTCAGATGGCTGTTTAACTGAAGACACTGAATCTTCAAGACGAATGTCTACTTGTTCGGAGACGTTTAAACCTGAACTTTCAACTGACACAGGTAGTATTTTACTTGGAAATGAAGAATTATCTTGGCAGTCTGCACGTTGTGAGGCAACTGGCAATCCACCGTGAACCTCAGTTTTATTCTGGTGCATTTCTCTAGGGTCTGACTTAGAACCAGGGAGAGTAGTAGTTTTAAGTCTTGCTGTGTTGTTAGAGCTTTCACAAAACTGACTTGTTTTAGATGTCTTTCCAGTTAATGGAATAGTCTGGGATAAAAGCTGAGAACTCTTCCCAGAGAGAATTAAGTTTTCACCGTTAGTTTCACCACCAAGGGAAACAAATGACGTCATTGGTAGAGCGGCCGGATCAGGCTGCAAGGGAGGTTCCTGCGGTGTGTTGGACAGCAGAGAAGTCTTTCCAACCTCCATCGTCATGGCGGTGTCGGTGGGCATCTGATGGGCGTACAATTCAGCACAACGCTGATTACATTCAGCATCAGCATTTACTCTTTGGTTAAAGTCATTCAAATGAGGCACAGACTCAAAAGTAATATCAAGGTTACACTTCTGTCCATTAGGTACAACTGTTTTAAATGCCTTTTTCTGGATGCTAGAGCCTATCTGAGGAAAGTGTTCCTGGGCTTCCTGTCCAAGCTCCTCATGGTTGCTGCTATTCTTCAAAGCATTTGAGGTGTCTTCATTTTGATAGGATGCACAAAATGGGGGCTGCCCAGACTGATCATCTGCAAAATATAAGGATGGTAGAGACAGTGAATATGTAATCATTTCTGAAGGAGTCATGCTGACTGTTTTGCCTCCTTGGAAGTAACTCATCTTTGATATACCAGTTAGCAGAAGTCTGAAAAGCCGTATCTCACGTTTTCCGAGTATCAAAAAACTTACAGGTACTTTTTTAAAAAATTACTGATGCCTTTTTAAACAAGGGCCAAACTGTTTTTCAAACCTCTTAGAAAACAAGTGACGCAAAGAAGGAAAAAGTATATAGGTTTAAGAACACCTAATGTTTATCAGTATGTAAAAAAACTGGCCCCACATGTGCCGTTTTTTTCAAAATAGCTGACTTTTCAACTTGTACCATTTCTATTGACCTTACTTTATCGGATAAATTCTTCAAGGTGAAATGGGCCAAGTACATTTTGTATAATCAACATCTGATGTTATCATGTCCTGTTTGGAATCTTCAACACACACTTATTAAAGATCATCAACCACATGATTAGGGCTGGGATAAAAGACGAACGACCTAGTCTCCGCCCTTGGGGAGATCAGTCTATTAAGGGAAGCAGACATAGAAAGAGATGATAAAACATGTAAAAACTGTTAATAGTACAGGAGCAAAAGGCAACTCTTTCTGCCTAATGGATGTGACAAAGTGCTAAAAAGGAGATCTTAAAAAAGAAAAGAAATGTGATCGCTGGAGTAAGAAGAAAGGGCGTTTCAGGAAGTAACACAGCATTGACATACTGTGTCATAGAGCACTCACAGTGTAGGACAGAGAACAGTAACAATAACAATATGAAAAACATAGGGAAAAATGTGGAAAAACGTCTGTCACCTATGATTCTGTTAATGTGACACTGGTAAATGATCTTTGGTTCAGAGAATGTTTGAATCCTTCTGAGGGGAGACGGGCAGAAATTACATCCAGGCCACGTCAGTTTCAGTGAAGTGGTAAGACTCTGAGAGAATGACATTTCGAGTTTCATTCTGTGCCCAGTAGAGCGCTTAAGTGAAGCATAATCTTCCACACAAAATGACACTGTAATCCAGTCCAAGAAGAATTAGAGGATTGGCTTCAGTGCAGGCAGAGGATTCAGAGTGGGAATGTAGTCTGAGATATTCCCAAACTACTTTTTGGAAGACATGATGTGAAACTTGGAAGCCATCAGGTTTTTTTTTTTTGCAGTTGGAGGGGTAACAGCATTTAAGAAGACAGACAAAGAAAGATTACTTTGGCATAACTTGTTACTAGCAGAACAGATAAAGGTGATGCTAAAAAGGCGCGAAGTTTAGCACGTGTGAGATGCAAGAGTGATGGTTATTTCTGAGAAAAAGCTGGAGGGTTTAGTGTTGGGAAGGGGTATGAAGCGAGGCTTTTTCGTGCTGGCAGTGTTCTATTTTTTGATTTGGGAGATGGTTATACAGGGTATTTCCTTGGCTATAATTCAGTGAGATACACATATTTGTATTGTGCACTACTGTGTAAGTGTTACGTTTTACAAAATTAAAACAATTGGCAAATATGTAAAGGAGGTAAGATGGACATATTCACTGCCTTCCCTCAGTCAGTAAGTAGCTACTGTGAGTCAATTATGTGCCATATTGGTACTCCACTGCTACCTCATTGGTATGGGAGGCAGAAATGAAAAAATTGACTGAGTAGACACATAGGAATATGACCTAAAGCCTTATAAGATCCATACTGCAAGACTATCACTACAGTATATAACTTCCTTGAAATAAGTGAGATATGGATGCTGAGCAGTCAGCTGAACTTGCTTACCAGGCTGAATGATTAATACCACATACTAACCTTACATAGCAAGGATCTGAATTTATGCCACAAAAAAATTATGTTAAATGTTACTGTTTTTTGTCAAACTGGACCACACCATTAATACTAAATTGTGCATGTCAAGAATCTGTTGCATCACAAAAGAATGAGTACTAAAAATTCACCTTTTATTCAAATTACTAAAAGGCTTGGGGTTTTTTTTTCTTTAATGAGAAGAAAAAACTTAAAAAAAAAAAACCACACACACAACAAATCCTATGTGGCAATTTGAACAACTTCCAAATTAAACAGTATTGTCTGCCTTTGAAATTCTGAAACTGATATTAGGATTTAGATGGAAGATATTAACAAAACCAAATTCTTACCAGACTGTTCTGTTTCAAAAGAACCTTTAACTGCTAGATTAGTTCCATCTGCTAAGACTACACCGGTATTGGTTTCCAGATGCTGACTGGAAATGCCTTGTGACATATTTTTATTATTCTTTGATTTACCTGTTAAAAAGGGAACAGGGAAACAACTGGTTAAATTATCAAAATAAAAATAAGCATCAGTTAATACAGCCTGATGGTGATTAAACAAATGTTAGACTTTATGTTAAAGTTAGGGTCTTCTGGATGTTTTTAACATGTTGCCTTGTCTATCACTGACAAAAACTAAGATTTTTCCAACAGACTGGTAGTTCTTAAACTTTAGCCTGTATCAGAATCATCTGGAGAATCCAAGAATTTGCATTTTTAACATGTTCTCAGATCATGTTGTATGCTGGGATGGAGACTACACTTTGAGAACAGTGGCCAAACTCTTGTATTCCGTACGACCCAACTGTGTTTAGGACAACGTATGTGCAGTAGTGATGTCAATGTATTTGTGCTGACTGCCAATAATGCTCACAAAATATACAAAAGGTTCTCCATTTTTACAGCTCAAGGTTAAGAAAAAAATAACTCCCACCCCCCCTTTCATAGCCATATGTTTGCTTTGATTAAAACAGGACATTTTTTCAGATGCTCTGGGAATGTTGCTTCAGTCTGGTTAAATTGCCAAAGAAACTGAAACTTTTTTCTTCTAACTGCCTTGAAATGGTCTACTTACCATAGTCAAAGAGATCAAAGAGTGCCTGAAATGCTGGATCTGATTCTGTTTGTTCCAATATATCCTGTATAGCTTCCTCAGACATATGGATCTCACTCTGCAAAAAAAAGTGATCCTAATTGAATTAGTATATGGCTTAATACCAGCAAAATAATTAGAGGGCATATGATACTCTCATTTTTTATAAATAATTACTTCCCTCCATGAAAATTTCTTCTGATTCTAACACTAGGGTCATTTGAAACAAATAAAAACAACCACACCAGAAGGTAGAAATGAATGTTCCCTAATTCTACTCCCTAGAGTTAACTGCTTTGGTGAATATATTCCCAAAATTAAAATAAAATGAACATAGGAACTATAGTTATCTGTGTGTGTATACAACTTAAGTCACACTATAAATGTTTTCTTCAACTTGACATCCAGCACTAAGTTTACAGTGTGCAGCGTAATGCCTTGACCTACATGTGCTGTGAAATGATGATCACAGTAAGTTTAGTTAACATCCATCATCTCATGCAGATACAAAAATAAGAAAATTTTTTTTTCCTTGTGAGAACTCTTAGGACCTACTTTCTTAACAATTTTCAAATATACAACACAGCAGTGTTAACTAGTCATCATGGTGTACATCAAAGCCCAATACTTATTTATCTCTTATTTAGAAGTTTGTATTTTTGACCACCTTCTTCCAATCCCCGCCCCCACCTCAACCCCCAACCAATACCCTGTCTTTAGTAACTGCAAATATGATCTATTTTCCTATTAGTTTGGGTGACTTCTATATAAATCTTGCCCCTTTTATCTCTCTGCTTTGGTCTCTTAATATTAAATGCTTTCTTCAAATGTTGTACAATCCTTGCTCGTCTGTTCACATTTATCCTAAGATTTTATTTGTTAGAGAGACTAGGGCCTTCATTTACTCTAATAGTTAGAGAATTAAAATTCTCAATTTTAGTTATTTATAAATCATCCCACAATGTCGTATTCTTCAAGATTAGTAAGGCATACATTTGAATCCCACGAGACAGGAAATTCACATGGAACAATGGTTAAATTGGAACTTTCATGAACTGATAAAAGCTTGGGAGTTTTTATAAAAATGCTTATAAAATGAAAAGAAAAACTTGTTTGAAATTAAAGAGCCAGTTCACTTTAATTATGAAGATGTACAGAGAACATCAACAATTCTCAATGAAATATGATTTGGGAGGAGTCCAGGAGCTTGAACAACTGTTTCTATATCCAGGAACTTGAAAATACAGTAATGTAAATAATGTCGAGAACACGATGTAATCGAATTATGAAACATTGGATACAGTCTTATAAAAATTAATGTTGATGAAATGCATTTTTCTAGTAAGTCATTTTATTCTCAACTGTAAATATTAGAATCAAAAGAACCCTGAAATGAATGTTCCAAAGGTAACTGCAAATCAATCTTCTAATATTTTTAAAACTCAAGGTATAATTTACACACACTAAAACGCAAAGAACTTAAGTCCACAGTTCAGTGAGCTTTGACAATTTTAAGGACTGTGCAACCACCACTCCAATAAAAAGTGTGAAACGGGGCACCTGGCTGTCTCAGTTGGTGGAAGTCTGCAACTCTTGATCTCAGGGTTGTGAATTCGAGCCTCTTGTTGGGTGTAGAGGTTACTTAAAAATAAAATCTTTAAAAAAAAAAAAGGTAAACATTTCCACCGCCCAAGAAAATCACACATCTATACACACCATTCCCTTTTCTAGAGCATTCCTCCTTTGGCAAATTAGTACCCTCACCCACACCCAAACAATTTCTGATTTCTATCAGCATGAATTTGTGTTGCCTGTTTTAGAACTTCATATAAACAGAAGCACACCACTATATACATACATTCTTTTAGTCTATCTTCTTTGATCAACATATGTTTGAAATTCATCCATGTTGTTATGTGTATCAGTAGCTCAGTCCTTTTTATTCTTCACCAGTATTCTATGACTGTCAAAATTTGTTTATTCCTTTTTTGTTGATGGACATCTGGTTTTAGTGTTTGTCTATTAGGAACAAAGCTGTTACAAATATTCTGGTAGAAGTCTTTTTATAAACATGTGAACATATTTCTTTCTATTGGGTAAAAACCTAGTAACTGCCAGATCATAAGGAAAGTGTAGAGGTGTATACATAACTTTGTTAGCTATCAGTTTTCCGAACAGATTATACTATTTCATAACTTCTCATCAGCAATTTTTCAGAGCTCCAGTTGTTTCAAATCCTTGTGAAAATCTGGTATTGTCAGATCTTTCACTTTCAGCCATTGTAGTGAATGTGAAACGGTATCTCACTGTGTTCTTAACTTTCAATTCCCAAATGACAAATAGTTATTTTTTCATGGCCTTAGTGGCCATTCCTCTATCTTCTTTTGTCTGGTCCAATCTTTCACCCCTTTCTTAAAATAGGTGGTTTATCTTATTATTATTGATTATGGAAGCTCTTTCTATACTTCGGATAAAAATATCTTGACAGATGCATGTGTTATGAGTATTTTCTCCAAGTTGGTGGTTTGACTTTTAATTTTTTGTTAATGATGATTTTAATAAGCAGGTATTTTAAGTTTTAAGGAAGCTTTTTTTTTTTTTTTAAACAGTGATTTGTGTAGCCTAAGAAGTCTTGCCTTCTGCAAGGTCACAAAGACCTGTAAGTATTTTTAAAATTCTTACTTCACCTATTTATACAACTGGCTAATTACTTCTCAGTGAATCTGATGTTTTTACTACTCAGTTGGGCAATTTGTCTTGCTGTTCTTTTAAAAAGTTATTTAAATCTGAATTTAACTTTTCCCAAATATACAATATTACAAAGCAAGGGCAGAGGGTTGTTTTCTCTTACAACGTCTCACAATATTTAGCACAGTGCCTTGATTATGGGAAGTATCTGATGTTTGTGGAGAAAATATAAACAAGCAATTGAAGACCATAAAAATTTAGAATAGGGTGTATTCATTTGTTAAACATTAAGACAGGAGAAGTTTTTAAAAAGAAGTACCGGTAGATAATTTAAAGTTGCTTTAAAAAGTTCGTCATATTTTGTTAAATTTACTGAACTTCACTACGGGAAAATGTAGCAAATTTTTTTTTTTAAAGTATTCTGAAGGAAAGACCAAAAAAAAAAAAAAAAAAAAAAATTCAGTGGTTTTTACCTAGAATTCACCTGAAAGCAAACCTGCTATAATGAATTCGTTTGGTGGGCATGGCAACAGGAATGGATTACACCGTCCGAGAGTCCAAGTCAAAGGATGAGTTACCATCACAATCTCAGCGGCTCTTGACTAAGGATATGTGCACATGAACAAATCTTTTTTTAAAAAAAACACATGAACAAATATTAAAGATAAATTGTCGGGGTGCCTGGGTGGCTGTCGTTAAGCATCTGCCTGCGGCTCAGGTCATGATCCCAGGGTCCTGGGATCGAACCCCGCATCGGGCTCCCTGCTCCGCGGGAAGCCCGCTTCTCCCTCTCCCACTCCCCCTGCTTGTGTCCCCTCTCGCTGTGTCTCTCTCTGTCAAATAAATAAATAAAATCTTAAAAAAAAAAAGAAAAAAGATAAATTCTTAAAGTCTTCCTTTACCAGCTGATGTTCTTCCATCCTCACCATCACTAAATAGCAACAGTAACTACAATCCCATCTTCCTTCTCTTGGCAGTAAACCTCACACAATTTATTCATTTAGTTAGTAACCTTTCTTTTTCAAAGTGTTTTGTTCATTTTACTTGGATTCATTATATACCTTTAACATGATTTCATCGTTTTCTTACATTTTTATGCAGTGTGTAGCAACGTAAAAGAAATGCAATAGATCCACGTTGTACAGCAGTGCTGCAACAAACATACCACTTATGAATCTTTAAGTACTGAGTACTTAGATATCCCCTGACCGACTGCTGTACGGCTAAAGTGTTTCACTGATAACGTGGAAGAATTAGAGCTATTAAATGGGTTAGAGATGTCTTACTACTTTTACCATTTAAACAGTACAATTTACACTGATTATTTGAAAATTCACTAATACGTTCTCAAGAACAGGTTACATTTATGTTTGGATAATGAAGGAAATCTCTATCTAAAATTATTATCTTAAATAATTTTATACATCTGTTGGCAATGGTTTTTTTTTTGGTCAAGATTTTATTTTATTTAAGTAATCTCTATACCTAACATGGAGCTCAAACTTCTAACCCCAAGATCAAGAGTCACATGTTGTACTGACTGAGCCAGAAGGCACTTCTTGGCAATGGTTTTGAAATGAAACCAAAATACCATCAGTTTTAACTAGGAGTATATGCACTACAAACACACACCCTAACCTGTACCTGAAGTCCCAGGAGTTCATCAATTGAAGTCTCTGGTTCCGTAGGGTTGCTCTCTGTTTGCTTAGGTATTTGTGCAATACTGTTGTCGCTGTAATACAGAAAGAAAAATTTTTACCATAGCTCTCAATTAGATGAAAACAATTAGGCATCATCAACACACATAGCTTACCTAGTCAAAAATTTATTAATGTTTTCCGCAAGCTTTTCTTGAAGAGACTTGTTACTTAATATTTTTTCTCGTGCATTTTCAATAACCATTTGCTGGAAAAGAAAGTCAATATTAGTAAAGGAACAGGGTAGACCTTCTAGTTAACGGGAGCTAGCTAGTTTTAATAAATATAGGTGGAAACTCAGAAGTTACCGTGGCTCCGTTTGTATAAATACTTGAATACTATACAAGTGTTACCACAGGTCCCTCACCAACTCTTTCTTCACTGATTACAAAACAGTTCCAAACTCCAAATTGTCATACAAGGTTTTTAATAATGACTCCAGTAAAATGGCCTACTATGTTGCATAATCCAGCACCCCCAATGTATTTATTGTTCCCTAAACATAGCACTGCTTCTTACCTGGGGCACTCGCACACGCTATCTATTCTAAATGGACTGTCTCCTACTCATATACTTTACTACGCTCTATCCCAAGGAAATTACCCTGGAGTTTTATAGAAATACTGTAACATACACACACATGCATGTAAATATCACTATTTTAAAACTCAGGAATATCTCAAACTGCAAAGCTTGGTAAGGTCACTTACTTTTTCTACTGCAAATGCATTTGGATCCTGGAAATTCCGTATCGTTGAATGAGGCCCAGACAAAGTGTTACTTTTCCTTTGAGATTCACTGAAACACATTTTAAAGCTTGTCTTTTAACTAGTATGAAAAACAGATTCAATGATAATTACATATAGAGATATAAATCTTAAGGTCATGGAAGAACAGGTATTTTCCCTCTCTGTGGTAGCAACAAAGGGCAAGAGTAGAAAACCATTACTACACCTGCATTAATAAGAAATGACTCTGAGGTCCAGCTTTACCAATTGCTATGTGGTCTGTAGCAAGGTAAGTTCTATTTGTTTTATCTTTAAGGTTTATTTATTTGACAGAGAGAGAGAGAGAGAGAGAGAGAGAGAGAGAGAGAGAGAGAGAGCGCACGCGCGCATAAGCACAAGCAGGGGGGAGTGGCAGGCAGAGGGAGAAGCTGGCTCCCTGCTCCCAGTTCTGACTATTTGACCTACTTTATAACGGGGTAAGATCAACTGCATTATTGGGTTTATGAAAGAACCGAATAAGGGGCGCTTAGTGGCTCAGTCGTTAAGTGTCTGCCTTCGGCTCAGGTCATGATCCCAGGGTCCTGGGATCGAGTCCCGCATCGGGCTCCCTGCTCCGTGGGAGGCCTGCTTCTCCCTCTCCCACTCCCCCTGCTTGTGTTCCCTCTCTCGCTATCTCTCTGTCAAATAAATAAAAAAAATCTTTAAAAAAAAGAAAGAACCGAATAAGATGAAATACGTGTAAAAACTATGTATTTTTAAATTTTATCTTTTTTTTTTTTTGAGACCGTGCACACAAGCTGGGGTGTGCGGAGAGGGCCAAGAGAGGAGAGAGAGAATCTTTTTTTTCTTTTTGCAGTTTATTATAATTCTTAATATCTTTCTTGGCAATTTTTTAAAATTTAAATTTAATTAACATATAGTATATTATTAGTTTCAGATGTAGAGTTCAGTGATTCATCAGTCTTATATAACATCCAGTGCTCATTACACCACATGCCCTCCTTCACACCCATCACCCAGTTACCCCATCCCGCCCCCCACCTCCTCTCCAGCAACCCTCAGTTTGTTTCCTAGGATTAAGAGTCTCTTACGGGGCACCTGGGTGGCTCAGTTGGTTAAGCGACTGCCTTCGGCTCAGGTCATGATCTTGGAATCCCTGGATCGAGTCCCGCATCAGGCTCCCTGCTTGTCAGGGAGTCTGCTTCTCCCTCTGACCCTCCCCCCTCTCATGTGCTTTCTCTCTCTCTCATTCTCTCTCAAATAAATAAATAAAATCTTAAAAAAAAAAAAAAAAAGAGTCTCTTACGATTTGTCTGTCTCCGATTTTGTCTTATTTTTCCCTCCCTTCCCCTATGATCGTTGTTTCTTAAATTCCACATAAAAGTGACATCTTATGAAAATTGTCCTTCTCTGGTTGACTTATTTCACTCAGTTGCGAGAATCTTAAGCAGGCTCCACACCCAGCATTGAGCCCAATGTGGGGCTCGACATCATGACCCTGAGATCACCACCTGAGCTGAAATCAAGAGTCAGACGCTTAATTGACTAAGCCACCCAGGTGCCCCTGTGTAGAGATTTATAAAAACGCCAAAGTTCCTATAAATGTTAGATACTGTCATAGTTGTTTTATTATTAAAACAATAAAGGAGGCTGAGGTCAGCGTTGAATGAGAGACAACCAACAGTAAAAACTAACAAAAATATCCATGGCATGGCAGTTAAGAAATTAGAAGTATTTAAAAACTATTATCTCTCTTTTCTGAAATATCCTTCAAACAAAGACACACAGGTTGAGGCAGAAAGAACTTTGGTCTCAAAGACTCCCTGAAAAAATTTCTGACTTAAAGACTTGAAATATGTGTTTGTGGACATGCTAGTATTATTCCTATTTATTTAAAAAATTGATTGATTTATTCATTTGAGGGACAGAGAGAGAGCACAAGCAGGGGGAGTGGGAAAGGGAGAAGAAGGCTCCCCAGTGAGCTGGGAGCCTGACCTGGGGCTCGATCCCAGGACCTCGAGATTATGACCTGAGCCAAAGGCAAGATGCTCAACCACCTGAGTCATCCAGGCGCCCTAAAAAACACACTTATTTAAAAAAATCTGAGATACCACCAATCTTTTTTTTTTTACCACCAATATTTTTAAGTTTAATTTTATTATGTTGTTAGTCCCCACACAGTATATCATTAGTTTTTGATGTAGTGTTCCATGATTCACTGTTTTCGAATAACACCCAGTGCTCCATGCAGTACATGCCCTCCTTAATACCCCTCACTAGGCTCACCCAACCCACCCCCCCCAAAACCCTGTTTGTTTCTTGGAGTCCACAGTCTCTCATGATTTGTCTCCCCCCGATTCCCCCCCTTCACTTTTCCCTTCCTTCTCCTAATGTCCTCCATGCTATTCCTTATGTTCCACAAATAAGTGAAACCATATGATAATTGACTTATTTCACTTAGCATAATCTCCTCCAGTCCCATCCATGTTGATGTAAAAGCTGGGTATTCATCCTTTCTGATGACTGAGTAATACTCTATTGTATATATGGACCACGTCTTCTTTTTTTTTTTTTTTTTTTTTATTTATTTGAGAGAGAGAGAATGAGAGACAGAGAGCATGAGAGGGAGGAGAGTCAGAGGGAGAAGCAGACCCCCTGCTGAGCAGGGAGCCCAATGCGGGACTCGATCCCGGGACTCCAGGACCACGACCCGAGCCGAAAGCAGTCGCCCAACCAACTGAGCCACCCAGGCGCCCCTGGACCCCGTCTTCTTTATCCATTCGTCTATTGAAGGGCATCTTGGCTCTTTCCTCAGTTTGGCTATTGTGGACATTGCTGCTATGAACATTGGGGTGCATATGGCCCTTCTTTTCACTACTACTGTGTCTTTGGGGTAAATAACCAGAAGTGCAATTGCTGAGTCATAGGGTAGCTCTATTTTTAATTTTTTTGAGGCACCTCCAGTTTTCCAAAGTGGCTGTACCAACTTGCATTCCCACCAACAGTGTAAGAGGGTTCCCCTTTCTCCACAACCTCTCCAACATTTGTTGTTTCTTGCCTTGTCAATTTTTGCCATTATTAACTGGTGTAAGGTGGTATCTCAATGTGGTTTTGATTTGAATTTCCCTGATGTTTAATGATGTTGAATATTTGTCTGTTAGCCATTTGTATATCTTCTTTGGGAAAGTGTCTGTTCATGTCTTCTGCCCATTTTTTGACTTGTTTTTTTGGGTGTTGAGTTTGAGAAGTTCTTTACAGATCTTGGATATCAGCCCTTTGTAGTGTCATTTGCAAATATCTTCTCCCATTCCGTGGATTGTCTGTTTTGTTGACTGCTTCCTTTGCTGTGCAGAAGCTTTTTGTCTCGATGAAGTCCCAAAAGTTCATTTTTGCTTTTGTTTCCCTTGCCTTTGGAGATGTATCTTGAAAGAAGTTGCTGTGGCCGATGTCGAAGAGGTTACTGCTTATGTTCTCCTCTAGGATTTTGATGGATTCCTGTCTCACATTGAGGTCTTTCATCCATTCTGAGTTTATCTTTGTGTAGGGTGTTATAGAGAATGGTCGGGTTTCTTTCCTCTGTATATAGCTGTCCAATTTTCCCAGCACCATTCATTGAAGAGACTGTCTTTTTTCCATTGCATATTTTTTCCTGCTTTGTTGAAGATTATTTGACCATAGAGTTGAGGGTCCATATCTGGGTTCTCTATTCTGTTCCACTGATCTATGTGTCTGTTTTTGTGCCAGTACCATGCTGTCTTGGTGATCACAGCTTTGTAATATAGCTTGAAATCCGGCAACGTGATGCCCCCAGCTTTTTCTTTTTCAACATTTCCTTGGCGATTCAGGGTCTTTTCTGATTCCATACAAATTTTAGGACTGTTTGTTCCAGCACTTTGAAAAACGTCATTGGAATTTTTATCGGGATGGTGTTGAAGGTATAGATTGCTCTGGGCAGCCTAGACATTTTAACAGTGTTTATTCTTGCCATCCATGAGCATGGAATGTTTTTCCATGTATTTGTGTCTTCTTCAATTTCTCTCATGAGTGGTCTGGAGTTCCTAGAGTATAGATCCTTTACTTATTTGGTTAGCTTTATTCCGAAGTATCTTATGGTTTTTGTTTCTATTGTAAATGGAATCGTTTCTCTAATTTCTCTTTCCACAATTGTTAATGTCTAAGAAAGCAACTGATTTCTGTGCACTGATTTTGTATCCTGCCACATTACTGAATTGCTGTATGAGTTCTAGTAATTTGGGGGTGGAGTCTTTTGGGTTTTCCACATAATGTATCATGTCACCTGCAAAGAGAGACAGTTTGACTTCTTCTTTGCCAATTTGTATACCTTTTATTTCTTTTTGTTGTCTGATTGCTGTTGCTAGAACTTCTGGTACTATGTTGAACAACAGTGGCGAGAGTGGGCATCCTTGTTGTGTTCCTGATCTTAAGGGAAAGGCTCTCAGCTTTTCCCCATTGAGGATGATATTCACTGTGGATTTTTCAAAGATGGATTTTATGAACTTGAGGAATGTTCCCTCTATTCCTATACTCTGATGTTTTCTAGATCACTAATTCGTTCTTCTGCCTCACTTACCCTACCTGTTAGAGTACCTAGATTAGATTGGATCTCATTGATAGCATTTTTAAGTTCTGCCAGTTTAGCTTTCATTTCTGCCCTTAGAGACTCTATGTTGCCATTAATCAATTTCTCCATCCTAGCTATCATCTTCATAACTGTTACCGTGAAGTCCATTTCCGACATCTTGATTATATCTGTATCCATTTGTAAATCTGCGGCAGAGGTCACAGTCTCTGATTCTTTCCTATTTTGGGGGTTCCTCCTCCTAGTCATTCTGTTGAGGGGTGGTTGAGGGAACGTAGAGAGTCCAAATTATTGACCACAACCCAAGCAAGATGCACCTGTTTTGTAGGGACCTTAGGGTTGTCAGCCTCTTGTTCTCCCAGCCTGTCTTCTGAGGGAGAGGCCTGCCGCACTGTTACTCAGGCAACACTGTTTGGGCAGAGTTGCCCTGCCCTCTGTGGCAGGGGATGGGCTCAGTGAAAACCGGGTTTTTGGGGCTTTTGTTCTCTGGCGGCTTTACCTGGCAGCTTTCCGCGTCTCTTCTGAAGAGTCAGAGCAGCAGTGACCATTTCCAACCCTCTGCCTCAGAACAGAGATCGCAGTCTGTTCTTCAGTGAGTTCTCCAGGCCACACTATCTCTGTTTCTGTCTGTGCTGCTATAAACTGCAGTGTCCTGGGTTGTGTGTCCCTCAGCAACACTCCCAGTCCTTGGCTCCAGGTTGGGGCACGTCTCTGCCCTTTGTGCTTCTAAAACCACCAGATGCACCCAGTTCACATGTGCGGCCCTGCCGCTTCAGGTTTCAGTTCAGGGGGCTGCCCTAAAGTCTTTTCCCCACTGCTACTGGTCTGTGAATCTGTGCCCCGTCCCTAGTGCGAGAGGCTTTCACCCACCGGCAGTGCAGGATCCCGACGGCTACCTCCTCCTTCCAGTTTATCTTCTGATATGTGCCCGTGGAATCACGGCTGCCCACTTCATACCTTGAAACTAACCGCCTGCGATATTCTGTTTGTAGAGATCCAGATAGGTCTTCTTACATCTCAGGCTGATTTCATGGGTGTTCAGAGTGGTCTGGTAGATATCCAGCTCAATTCAGAGGATCGGTTGGAATAGGGTCTCCTTTTCCTCCGCCATCTTTTGTCCTCTTGATACCACCAATTTTAAGACAGATTTTTATGTACTACTACAGATTTAAAGTGTAGTAATGTGAATGTGAGAAAAAAAGCATTTTAGAATGGTTATAATAATAAATAGTCCCAGGAACCGAATCCATTCTTGTTATTTTATTCATAATGTAAACATGGTGGTGTAATTCTTTAATTTTAGTGGTTATTGGAAACTTGTCTGTTCAAAAAGCATTTACCTTTTGCGTCTAGCAGGAGACATTACTGTGGTCTGAGTTTTCTTTTCCTGAGGACCAGGAATGATATTTAAAGCCTCTCCAGCTGTATATAAAGAAAACAAAGCATCATGTCAAGGACATGAAATAGTTTTCTAAGCTTGAATTGATGGAATAAGTAGCATTACATAATGATTACTATTTTATATTAAACTCAGCATACACTGAATGCTTTACTATGTGCAAGGCACTGTAAAATACATTAAGATGAGTAATATATACTACAACTTAAGGCTTTATAATACAGTATTAAGTAGAGTAGTCTCAACCAAAAATAACATGGCAGAACAGAGGAAGTGTAAGAAGTATAAACTAAGTGTACACTATAGTGTGTGTATACCGTTTTTTCTTTTCTTTTCTTTTTTTTTAATACTACGTGCTTTTACCCAGTGGTGTAAACGAGCCTGGAGAAAAGATGGAAATGAGGGAGGATGTAACAGATGGTGATATATTTTAGCTGCACAGAAGAGAAAGAAGATTGGTCTAAGAAGTGAGATAGCTGAGACCTGAATTTTTATTCCAACTCTGTTATTAACTAGTTTTTGCCCCTTACTATCATGCGTTTTCAATAGTTTCAAGTATACAAGATATACCAGATGGTCTCTAAGTTTATGCCTAGCTCTCAGATTCATAGAAATATGAAGGATTTGTAACATGCAGAAATGGAGGTGTACTGGAAGAACATTCCTCACTGTAGAACAGACTGCCATGAACAAAGATAAGGAGATGGTCAAATGTAATGTGTATTACTTTTCAAATCAAATATAACAAGTCTTTTCTATCCTTCAGTTAGAATAGAAATAATCCTAGATTAAAATGTCTCATAAGTATAGTAATATGTTTACTTTAAGGCAAACCTACCCAAAGTGTATTCTACTTCCATCCTCTCGTCTTTTTTTTTTTTGTGGTATAATTTTATAAAACGCATATATAAGTGTAGCGTATCATCTATTTATACAGTTACAAAATTTCAGAGAAGAAAATTTAAACTTACTGGCGGCAGTGTCTTGTGGCTGTGAATGGTTGACCACTATAAAATTTGATCTCAAAGGAGCTGAAATCTGGCCAGCCGGCCTCATAACCTGTGTAGCTGCTGGGGGAGGAGGTGGAGGAGGAGGAGGAGTAGTACACTGTCCTGAAAGATACGCTAAAGTCAGCAAGTCTGAACTGACAGGCGCTGCTTGAGCGGCAAGCCTTCTCTGTCGTTTGATTTCTGCAATTCCACTTCTTGTTCGGACTGAAACACATGAGCATTTAAAAGTAAACTGTTGGAGTACTCTGGCAATTTTAACAAGTCTACATGATACATGTCCTACTATTTAACATGTGAAATCTACAGATTAAAAAAGAACCCTTGAAAGTATCAATTAAATTTATGTTGAAATTATCTGGTAATTCCCTATGAAACAAACTGAAGTGAGTACAGCTGACCCTTATATAGCACAGGGGTTAGGAGCACCGACCCTCTGTACAGTTGAAAATCCAACTATAACTTAGGACTCCCGAAAAACCTAACGAATAGCCTAATGTTGACTAGAAGCTGTGCCAATAACCAATAGTTGATTAACACATATTTTGTATGTTATACTGTATTCTTACAATAAAGCAACCTAGAGAAAACAAAATGTTATTAAGAAAACCACAGGAAACGAAAATACATTTACACTCCTGTACTGTATTTAGAAAAAAATCTGTGAATAAGTGGACCCATACAGTTCAAAGCAGTGTGGTTCAAGGGTCATCTGTACACACAAACTGCATAAATCTACGAGTATATTTCTTCTGTAATAATTCATACTGATAATACCTCTACAAACCTTTGAAGTGAGAATTAAAAAGATGTGAATACATGAGAGCCACTGAGAAAAAATAGGGAGTATTTCAAATGTTTATTTCTACAATAAATTAAAATACTTCCTATTATAATAACTGTACTTAGAAGAGCAGTAGTTTAAACAAAATAGATACTTAGCACAAATGTACTGTTAATGAAAATGTTCATCTGATAGTATGAGTATGAAGTAATTCTGAACATTATTTATAGTTTAAAGTTGAATACCAACCTCTCTGATTAGCAACAAAGCCTGGGGAACTTTGCATGCTCCTAAAAAATAAAACAAAATAGTTAGACATGAAAAAATTTCTGCTGCCAAGATACATTCTAATTTAGTAACAGTCAGACCTGAAGTAAACTGAATTAAAGGCAATAGAGCTCTCTCAGACAAAAAAGACAAGCACATTTTTTTTGGGGGGGGTGACCAAATCTTACTTGCTTTAGAAGAGTAGCAGGTAAGCACACTCATGCACATATGATTTTAATCATCAAGCTTCTATCCAGTGCAGTATGCATTAGAGAACTCTGACATCCCATCAAGAATTTGACTTGACTTTAGGAAGTCTATATATTTAAGAAAGTTGTGCATAATTACCCTTACCACTAGAGATACCTTCCCAGAGAGATTCTGATTTTGCAAAGGACTCCATAAATACTCCAGAATCCCAAAGTTAACTTCAAAGGACATCCTGATTTTATCAAATTTATGACTATAAACTATTTTATCCAGCCTCTAACAAGAGAAAGAAGTAAACATATAATTCATAATATAAGGTGATTCTCCTTTTATTATGGTTACCCAATCATGGATACTGCTATCTTCCTGGGAAATCTGTTAAATAAGTCTCTACCAACAAGAGCAACAAAACTTACTAAACTGATTAAGCATTTTTTTAAAAGATTATTTATTTGAGAGAGAAAGAGAGAGGGGGGAAAGAGACAGGGAGAGTGAGAGGGAGAAGCAGACTTCGCACTGAGCAGAGAGAGTCTGACGTGGGGGCTCGATCCCAGGACCCTGAGATCACGACCTGAGCCAAAGGCATACGCTTAACCAACTGAGCCACCCAGGGGTCCCTGAATAAGCATTGTTAATAACACACAAACCACCCTGGAGAATACCTGGCTAAGAGCCTTTTATTTTTATGTAGTACCTTGTCAATAAGATATCTCAGTAACTTATAAATATTTATAGGTGTTAAATTGTGAATGTCTTTTTTAAAAAAAGATTTTTAGAATTTATTTATTTAGAGAGAGACACCGTGTGAGCAGGGGGAGAGGCAGAGGGAGAGAATCTCAAATAGACTCCCTGCTGAGGGGGGAGTCTGATGCAGGGCTCAATCCCAAGACTCTGAGATCAGAACCTGAGCAGAAATCAAAAGCTGGATGCTTAACTGACTGAGCCACAGGTGCCCCAAATTGTGAATGTTTTTGAAAGAGTATTTGAAAGAGAGGAAATGAGTTGAAATGGGGGAAAAAAGGTAAGACTGTCAAATGAGATGTGGTACAAAGTTAGATAGAAAGCATTTGGAGCCACTTCAGGGTTTGAACTGAGGAAGGAATGGAGCCCCTGCTGAGGTGTTTTTTTTTTTTTTTTTTTACAGATTTATTTATTTTACAGAGAGAGAGAAAGGGAGCAGGAGCAGAAGGGCAGAGGGAGGGAGAATTCCAAGCAGATTCCCTGCTGAGCGCAGAGCCCCACATGGGGCTCAGTCTCACAACCATGAGATCATGACCTGAGCCAAAACCTAGAGTTGGATGCTCAACAGACTGAGCCACTCAGGGACCCCAAGACCCTGCTGAATTTATGTTGGGTATTCACCTGTAGCTCTGGGAGAAAGGGTAAAAAACTCAGTTTTCATACTAGATTCTAAAGTTAAATAAGAGATGTTATAACTGATACCAGTAAGGGCTGGCATCCAAGGCCATGACATGACCTAGGTAAAAGGTAGACACTGCTACCATGAGGAAATTCTAAAATTAGAAGATCCCAGAAGTAGCATTATCATTCAAGTTTGTTTCTTTATAGGGCAAGAACCAATGAGGCATGAATTCAACACATCAATTCTTTGCATGAGTAACC
Organism: Neomonachus schauinslandi; assembly: GCF_002201575.2. Classification (NCBI taxonomy): domain Eukaryota; kingdom Metazoa; phylum Chordata; class Mammalia; order Carnivora; family Phocidae; genus Neomonachus; species Neomonachus schauinslandi. The sequence continues at coordinate 105,509,050 of NC_058413.1, read as the reverse complement.
AAGATGCAACTATGTAAGGGAATTCACACATGACTGGCATTAGATTTGTATTCTAGGCAGAGATCTGCCTCTAACTTGCTATGGGAACATGGGAATGTTATTAAATATCTATAAATCTCAATTTCCTTATTTCTAAACATTTTACTGAAGTATGCATTTTATGTCAAATTATTCCAATAAAAAACAAATATCAATAATCTCTAGAGTAAATTTAAAATTAGATCAGTATCACAGAAATGCACTGTGTGGGTCTTAAGAAGATTTAAAACTGAACAGCTTCCTACATGTGTTTGCATTCCAAAATGATCACGCATGTTCTGATAAACTTACTATATAGGCTTTTTATTACCTGATCTGAGAAAGTGTATGGTCTAACTTCTTCCATAGAGATGACATAATCGCTGGGACATCATTTGATGTTTCTAGAGCATAAGAGGAAAAGTTTCTTAATAAATACAGTCAAAGAAAATTCATCACTTAATTTAGACACAAAATGAACAAGGAAAACAAACTTTCCTCTAAGCTGCTGACATATGTCACAAACTAAGAAATAAGCCTATTTTGTAAAATGGCCTAAAAAGCTATAAACGAGACTGGCTTCTTTTCTTAAGCCATTGAGTATCAGATACAATATGAGTGGAAATGGGAATTTGTAAAGCCTCTGAAGCTTTTATAGATCAATTTTTTAACTTCTTTGCATTAAAAAAAGACTTTTTTTTTTTTTAAAGATTTAAGTAATCTCTACATCCAACATGGGGTTCGAACTTAACAACCTAAGATCAAGAATCACATGCTCCACCGACTGAGCCTGTCCCTCAAAAGGGCAAACTATTTTTTTTTTTTTTAAAGATTTATTTATTTATTTATTTGACAGAGAGAGACACAGCGAGAGAGGGAACACAAGCAGGGGGAGTGGGAGAGGGAGAAGCAGGCTTCCCACAGAGCAGGGAGCCCGATGCGGGGCTCGATCCCAGGACCCTGGGATCATGACCTGAGCCGAAGGCAGACACTTAACGACTGAGCCACCCAGGCGCCCCAAGGGCAAACTATTTTAAATCTGTTCTATTTGACATATTACATTTGAATGTTAATTAAAATAATCTGATTTATAATAAATATCATAAAGGTTACGCAAACTCCTGTGACTATGGAAATTATTTTTCTACAACCACTGTTTTTATGTCCAAATCACTGCGATCACTCAGCAACCCCTTAATAAAAGCCTCACCAGTTACTATACTTAAGTTACAGCTAAAATTCCTGAGGACGGATTAATTTTTTTTTTTGAATATGCTCTAAAAGCCCACAGTGATGGGAAACTTCTAGGATATTTAAAATCTTTACTATATACTTATAAAAAAACTCAAACCAGAGAAAGCTACCCAACATAAAAATGGGATTAAACCTTTGTAATCCAATAGCATATTGTTTCTGAAGTTATTTACACTCTTCCTGTAAGAATATTTAGGCCTATTACATTTTTTTCTAGTGCTGTGATCTTGGAAAAAGTTATATGGCTTCTCTAATTCTGTTTTCTGATATTTAAAAATTATCTTAACAATCAACACCTGTAACTGGGTTTTTTTAAGGACTGAAGTAAAACAAAGGAAAGCATTCAGCACAAAGCTGCCTAGAGACAAATACCCAAAGTAATAAATAAGCATCTTTCCTTTTCTTCAATGTTATTATTTTATGGTAATTCTTTTGTTAATGTTGTGAATTACAAAAGAATCAGTATTGGAGAATAAAACAAACAATTTTAACTTTCCCCCTAAAATATTAACTTAGGCAAATATTATTTTATATTCTGGTTAATATAAACCAGAATTTTATGACTGGTTCCTGTGTTGAGATTTAGACTACCAAGACCTTAAAATTAAAATATTGACTTGAAATTCTGTAACACACAGAACAGGTTCATCAGTTTAGACACTTAGACTTGAGTTTTATTTATTTATTTATTTTTCGATTTTATTTATTTATTTGACAGAGAGAGACACAGCCAGAGAGGGAACACAAGCAGGGGGAGGGGGAGAGGGAGAAGCAGGCTTCCCACAGAGCAGGGAGCCTGATGCGGGGCTCGATCCCAGGACCCTGAGATCATGACCTGAGCCGAAGGCAGACGCTTAACGACTGAGCCACCCAGGCGCCCCGAGTTTTATTTTTTAAGAAAATTATTTTCTTGTTATATTCTCTAGCTTTCAGATTTTTGCCATTGATTTATTAATCAATATAAATGCAAACTGATTAGATATCTCCCAGTAAAACATATCTCATCATAACTGAGACAAGTTTTCTTTTGGCTTTTAGGAGGCATTAACAGTCTTTGAAAATTGTTTCCAATTAAAACTATTAGATAAATCCTGTGTAAAATAGAAAAGAATCCCTGACCCTCAATTCTTACCTTTTGCTTTCATAGCTACATACTCATTCAGAATTGTTGTCAGGTTTTTTCCAAACAAGGACTGAAAAGAAAAAGATCAAGCATTATAAAAGTTGTGCAATACTACTAATAATTTCCCACCATGAAACATTTCACTGTATAAAGTTATAAAAGATCTGGATTTTTTGATGAAGAACAGATTAGGGTAAGAACAGCTTATCAAAAATGAAGAGTCACTTAAGGTAGGGGTTGCATCAAATCTACAAGTCATGAATCTTGCCTGTTTGCATAAGACACTGTGACTGTTTCATTAGCTAAGACAGTCCAAAGGCAGAAAAGCAGTTTTCAGCTGTGGGGTAGGGATCTAGTCACGTAACTTTTTTTTTTTTTTTAAGATTTTATTTATTTATTTAAGAGAAAGTGAGAGGGAGAGAGACAGAGAGCATGAGCTGGGGGGAGGCGCAGTGCGAGAGGGAGAAGCAGACTCCCCACTGAGCAGGGAGTCCGATGCGGGGCTTTATCCCAAGATCCTGGGATCATGATCTGAGCTGAAGGGAGATGGTTAACCACTGAGCCACCCAGGCGCCCTCAGTCACATAACTCTTTAAAAACAGTAAGGACTCACTCCTAATTTGCCCTTTCTATCCTGAAAGCCATATGAACCTGCCAAAAAACAAAGTGAAAAGACACTGAGCATAAGAGAGAGCCTTCTCAAGGACCAGCACCTTCCTATTTTCACTTCTATCCTCTCACAAACTTGTTTTCCTCCCCCGCCCCGCTCCAGTTTCTCCTACTACTAAAGTGCAGGTTTTTATTACCTCAAGTTTGAGGTTGTAAGAATCTGGAAGGCTTACTTTCGTATGTAAAAGTGGACATGTTACTTCTTAATTCGTAGAGTCATTTGTTGTGAAGATTAAGTAAGGATACATGAAACATGTCTAAGACAACGTCTAACACAGGACAGGTGATCAGTTTCCTTTTCTCTCCTAAAGATTTCTACTTTGTTCTGTCTTAACTAAAGCCTGAGAAGTTTGGGGATTTGCTTAATACTAACTTGGTCATTCTACCTTGCCTTATTATCTAGTAGCTAACATTAATTTGTGAATGACTGGTATTGTGTCCCCCAAAATTCACATCAGGACACAGTGGAGAAAGTGGCCATCTATTAAGCTGAGAAGACAACCGTCACCAGGAACTGAATCAGGAGCACTTTGATCTCAGACTTCCTAGCCTCCAGACCTGGGAGGAGATCTAGCGGCTACGTGTGCATGTAGCTACTGGGGAACCACTGCAGCTGGGCCCTCACAGCAGAAAGCTACACAACCACACAGACATGCTAATCCAAATAAACAAACACACCTATATCTGTATAGATTTCTACAAATATTAAACATGGCTTCAGAGTGGTATCTCTGACTACGATTCAACACCACAGGTTTCATACTTAGGCTTATCTGTATCTTCTTTCTCCCAGAGTCCTGGCTCCAATTATCTACAATACCATCTTACTTATTTGTTGAGAATGGCTAATTTAGAGGAACTCGGGGGAATTTATTTAAGATTCATTCATGCTGTTGTGTGAATCAACAGTGTGTTGCCTTTTATTGCTTAATAGTATTTGATTCTATGGCTATACCATAGTTTACCCACTTACTGGCTGAAGGACCGCATGGTGGTTTCAGATTTTTGACCATCACATATGAACATTAGTGTGCAGGATTTTGGGTATGTTTTTCAATTCACTTCGGTAAATATCTGGGTGTAGGAGTGCTGGGTCTCATGCATGTTTTAGGCACGTTTAACTCGTATGTCTTTAGCTCAATGTATGTTTAACTTCATAAACAACTGTCAATCTGTTTTCCAAAGTGGTTGTATGATTGAGTTGAATGAGCAATGAATGAATTCCTACTGCTTTCCATCCTTAGTGCTAAGTATCTGACAGTTTTTAAATGGTTTTTTACATTAGCTATTCTAATAGGTATATATTGGTATCTCCTTATTCATTTGCATCTTTCCAATAACAAATGATTTGGAGCATTTTTTTCTTGTTTTTCTCTTTTGGAGTTTTTTTTCCATAAGCTTATTGCCATCTTCAGATCTCCTGCCCATTAAAAATTTTGTTTTTTGGGGCGCCTGGGTGGCTCAGTCATTAAGCGTCTGCGTTTGGCTCAGGTCATGATCCCAGGGTCCTGGGATCGAGCCCCGCATCGGGCTCCTGCTTGGCAGGAAGCCTGCTTCTCCCCCTCTCCCACTCCCCCTGCTTGTGTTCCTGCTCTCGCTATCTCTCAAATAAATAAGTGAAATCTTTAAAAAATTTTTTTTAAAAAAAATTAACAGTTTTTTAACAGGTATTCTCGGTACAAATTCTTTACCACAGATGTGATAATGTAAATAGTTTCTTTCAGCCTGTGGCTTGTCATTCTTGGAACAGTCTATTGTAGAGCAAAATTTTTAAATTTTTACAAAGTTTAATTTACCAATTTATCCTTTTGTCAGTGCTTTTGGTATCACATCTAAAACTCATCATCAAACCCACGTTTACACAAGTTTTCTTAAGAAAAAAAAAATCTTACAGTTCTACATTGCACCTTTGGTCTTTTATCCACTTGGGTTAATCTTTATATGAGGTATGTGTAGAGGATCTTTTTTTGAATCTGGATGTCTAATTGTTCTATCTCCATTTGTTGATAAAATTACTCTTTCTCCAATGAATTGCTTTTGCACTTTGGTCAAAATCAGTTGTGTGTGTGTGTCTACACTGGGCTCTATTCTGTTCCACCAATCTAAGTCCCTAACCTTCCTCTAATGCCACTCAATCCTGATTATTAGAGGTTGTTAGTAAGTCTTACAATCAAGTAATGGGAGTCTTCCAACCTATCCTTTTTAAGAATTATTTGGGCTACTTTATAGTTCCTTTGCTTTTCCATGTAAAATTCAGAATTCAGCTTGTTGCTATCTACAAAAATGTTTGTGGGGATTTTGATTGTAATGGATATACAGATCACAATGGGGAGAACTGACATCTTAAATGAACACAGTATGTTTGATATTCTCCAGCAGTTTTGGAGGTTTTTTCAGGTTTCCTCCATAGATAAGCATGTTGTCTATGACAACTGAAATGAATTTGAGACATGTTCAAAATAAATTATCAAAATACTATGTCAGGCGCCTGGGTGGCTCAGATGGTTAAGTGACTGCCTTCGGCTCAGGTCATGTTCCTGGAGTCCCGGGATCGAGTCCCACGTCGGGCTCCCTGCTCAGCAGGGGGTCTGCTTCTCCCTCTGACCCTCTTCCCTCTCGTGCTGTCTCTCATTCTCTCTCTAATACATAAATCTTTAAAAAAAAAAAAATACTATGTCAAATAACGTAGCTCCAAACTCTATTATATTCCAAATGATGCTCTGTTGGTCTAGTGATATTCTAAAAAGAGGTGACAACACGGTAACAAAACACCTGTTTTATATTTCTCTAAATTAAGCAAGCAGACATAGGAAAAAATGGGTTGAGATAAGATACCACAGAGCAGGTGGCTTAAATAACAGGCATTTCTTATTCTGGAGACTGCTGAGGGCCTAAATGAAAATCAAGGTGCTGGTCAATTTGGTTCCTGGTGAGGGCCAAATTCCTGGCTTCCAGACATCTCCCTTCTTGCTGTGTGCTCACATGGCATCCCCTCCGTGCCTGTTCGAGGAGAAAGATCTCTCTCTTCCACTTCTTCTAAAGGCAATAATCACATCCCAACGGGCCCAACCTCATGACCTAATCTAAACCTAATTAATTCCCAAAAGCCCCACCACTAAACCATCACATTGGTGGTTAGGGTTTCAACCTTTGAATTCTGGAGGGACACAAATATTTAGTCCATAGCAGGCAGAAAACAAGTGAGCCCCAAGACAAGCAGTAGTGAAACTAGTTAGAAATGAGAGTGTCAGGGCCCCTGGGTGGCTCAATCGGCTAGGTGTCTGCCTTTGGCTCAGGTCCTGAGATTGAGCCCTGCATCGGATTCTCTGCTCAGCGGGGAGCCTGCTTCTCCCTCTCCCTCTGCCCGCTCGCTCGCTCTGTCAAATGAATAAATAAAAAATTAAAAAAAAGAAATGAGAGTATAATTTTTTTTTTAAGATTTTATTCACTTGACAGAGAGAGAGCGAGTGAGCCAGAGAGCACAAGCTGGGGGGAGTGGGGGATTGGCAGAGGGAGAAGCAGGCTCCCCACTGAGCAGGGAGCCTGACGCAGGGCTCGATCCCAGGACCCCGGGATCATGACCTGAGCCAAAGGTAGACGCTTAACCACATGAACCACCCAGGCACCCCGAAAGTGTTATTTTGAAAGTGATTCTTAGAAGCAAAGTTGCCAGCTTTGGCATAAGCATGTGAAAAGAAGAGCTGGCCTTCTTTAGGTCTTTCCAGTCATGCATTAATACTAACTATCAAATGTCTACCAATTTTGAAACTGCTAATGAGCTGATGTTAGGACTGCTGTTTATAGTCGCTCATGTTGGTCAATGAAGAACTATTTCCCTTAAGGAACAAATCACTCACCAGTAAGCAGGCTGGAATAAAACCTTCATCTGTACAATGTTCCGCGTATTCTTTTAAATTTGAACTTTCCAAAATAAAAGTTTGGCAGGTAGAAGTGAGGTTTTCCTGTTGTAAGTAACCTAAATGAAAAACAGAAGGTTAGGTAATTCCAGTAACTTCGGTACTTTCGTCAAAACAGAAATGCAGTTTCGTATCACAAATGGAACCTCAGGTGGAATGTGCTGGGTTTCTGCAGCCTTGCCCAGAACCACCAGTTTGTGCTGCAGTACAAAGCAGTCTTCATAGAATACATGGTTGTTTGATGGAAAAAACTCTAGCTAACCTAAAAACATACGGTATTTGATCAAGTACAATTAATGCACAGTAATGTTTACAAGCGAATCTATAAGTAATGATACGTAAGAGGAGAACTAATAAATGATCAATGTTCTTCTCCATAACCTCCATACTGACCAGGCTGGCAGACAGTTATATAAGTAACTTACTGGATTATCAAAAAACTACATTCTCCCCATGTTGCTATTTACTTGTACATTTCACTTATTTGCCTAACGGTTTTAAGAGAAAAATGAACATGAGACCTGCTTTGAAGGAAAGCAAAGAAAGGCACTCCCTTGATTTTTTAATTTATGCCTTTGGGAATCAAAACACTATTTCAACAACAACGACAGCATTTACATCTAACTGACATTTACGGAACAATCTTATTTATCAGTCCTTGGTACTTGCACACATGTGAACGCTTCATTTGTCTTGACTAGCAGCCTTTGTTCTTTTGTTTCTTAGCATTATTGGCGTTTACCTAAACCCACCACTAAAAACAGCATATTAATACTGAAAGAATATTGGATAGGATATTGGGAGACCAGGTTTTTACTCTATTCAGTAAAAATAAGCATTGTGAATTTGGGGCAAAAAATATCACATATCTTCTAGGACTAGGGTGCTTCATCTGTAAGGCATCACACTTGTCTTGACTTGTGGATCAAATCTGGTGAAATTACTCCCTTGTGTAAAGCCCTTCAATCACTTTCCATAGCACTCAGTTTAAACTTCTAAATTCTGAGCAGCTTCAGCTGGAATGACCATGTAAGGACCTCCAAAAATCCTCTCCTCCATAAAAGCAATGAGAACACTGGCACAAATGGTTAAAAAGAGAAAAACTTTTACAGAACTCAGAAAATAATCAAAGTCTTGGGAGCATTTAAGAAAAATAGAAGAGCGTCAGTAATAATGAACATTGTGGCATTTTAACTTGCTCTATTCTCATGCTCATATCCCCAGGTGAGTGGTGTACTTGTTTTAACTGTGATTCCAGGCTGCTGATTTTCAAACAGCCTAGCAGCCAATGGAGGGTTCAGATAGGGCTGGAATTTTTCCAAAGACTCACTCCCATTCCCAGAATAATTTGATCTGTGTAAAAATTACCTGGAAACCTCCAGTTGCATGGCTTGTCTTTGAATTGAATCAGATTTTACCCAGTGCAAAGAACCTTCTCCTTTAAGACGTTTGCCTAAAACTATCAGCAGGAATAGCTTAACACTACAGCTACCAGTGACGAAGAGTGGGACAAACAAGCTAAACAAAAAAACCACAAAACATACAGACACACACACACACACACACACACACACACACAAAGCTGGGGTATGAGCAGTCCATAGCAGGCTCTGAGAAGTTAGGATATATTCCTGGGATATTAGAAGGACATGTACAAGTGTAGGGCAGTGCACATACTCAGAAGAGATCTGACAAGGCCCTAAGCCCTCACCTCTGGCTGACCAGTAAGGCTCTGAGTAAGCAGGCTAAGGCAGAGTTGCCAACTGCTTAGCTGAATGTTCAAGCATGCCCCAACATACACACAGCCCCTTGACAAACAATGGGAGACTTATGGACTCCAAGCTTCAAAAAAAAAAAAAAAAATATTCAGTGTCCAATCATAGAATATAAACTCAAAGAATAAAGACTTTACAGATTTAGTTCAGGCAGTTCACAGCAACTACTGAAACAACAAAGAGCCATAACAAACATGAGGGAGGCAGGAGAATTTGATTACAAGAGCTGTCATGTTATATTATTTAAAATGTCTAATTTAGACCAAAAAAGTATGAGACATGCAGAGAAACAAGAAAGTATGTTTCATATACAAGGCAAAAATAAGGGCGCTGGGTGGCTCAGTCGGGTAAGTGTCTGCCTTTGGCTCAGGTTATGATCCTGGAGTCCTGGGATCGAGACCCACATCGGGCTCCCTGCTCAGCGAGGAGTCTGCTTCCCCCTATATCCCTCACCCTGCTCGTGCTCTCGCTCTCTAATAAATAAAAACTTAAAAAAAATAAATAAAAACACAAGGCAAAATAAAAGCAGTCAACAGAAATCATCCCTAAGGAAGCAAAGAGTTAAAACTTTAAAAACTTTAGAGTTTTTAACTACAGTTAAAACTTAGTATCAGCTACTCCATTTTTAAAAGATTTGAGAGAGAAAGAAAGAACAAGCATGAGCATGGTGGGGAGGGGAAAAAGGAGAGGGAGAGAGGGAGAGAGATACTTTAGCAGTCTCTGCACTTAGCTCAGAGCCTGATGCAGGGCTCAATCTCATGATTCTGAGATCACAACCTGAGGTGAAATCAAGAGTCGGATGCTTAAACGACTGCCTCACCTAGATGTCCCCAAAATCAGCTGTTTTAAGTTCAGAGAACTAGAGAAAACTATTCCTAAATATCTAAAAAAAATTATGAGAGCAATGTTTCATCAAAAAGAAATAAGAAAAACAGAAATTATACAAAAAAAACCCAAGCAGAAATTCTAGGGTTGAAAAGTATAAAAACTAAAATGAAAAATTCCCTAGAGGGGGGACTCAACAGCAGATGTGAAGAGGCAGATGAAAGAATTAGTGAACCTGAACACAGCTCAAATGAGATTATCCAGAATAAGGAACAAAAACAAAAAAATATCACAAAAAGTTAACAGTCTTTGAGATTTGTGGAACACCATCAGTTGTGCCAACATAAGCATAATCAAAGTCCCAGGGGAGGAGAGACAGAAAAAGGCAGAAGGAATATTTGAAGAATTAATGTCCAAATAATGAACATCCAAAATTTGAGAATTATTTAATTTATTTATCTAGGAAGCTCAATAAATTCCAAGTAGGATACACGGAAAGAAATCCATATCTAGACATCTCATAATCAAATTGTCAAGACAAAGAGAATTTGGTAAGCAGAGAGAAACAGTTTATCACATCACAAGGGATCCTCAGTAAGATTAACAGCTTTTTTTCTCATGAGAAACCATGGAGGCCAGAGGCAGGGAGATGAGGTAAAGTGCTAACAACAACAAAAATCCAACCAAGACCAGCAAAATCCCTTCAAAATGGAGACATTAAGCTACTCCCAGATTAAAAATACAAAATGAAACAAAGCCCAAAGACATTGTTGCCAGCAGACTTGCCCTTTAAGTATAAATCTGGGTTGGTGACCATATAATGATGAAGATGTAATTTATATGACCTTAAAAGCAAAAAGGGGGAAGAGAATGGAGTTAAAGAGGAGCAAAGTTTTTATATACTATTTAAATTAAGTTGGTATTAATCCAAACAAGATTGTTTTAAGTTACTTGTAACCTCCCAAGCAATCACTAAAAAAAAGGCTCAAAAATAAAAAATATAAAGGAAACAACGGAGAGGCAGGGGCGCACCTGGACAGCTCAACTGGTTACGTGTTCAGACTCTAGTTTTTGGCTTAGGTCATGATCTTGGGAGCCTGAGAGAGAGACAGAGAGAGAGAGAGGGGGGGAGAGAGAGAGAGAGAGAGAGAGAGAGACACACACACACACACACACACACACGGCTCTGCACTCATCAGGGAGTTGGCTTGAGGATTCTCTCTCCCTTAGCCCCCTCCCTGCTCGCCTGCACGTGCTCTCTAAAATAAAAATTAAGAAAAAAAAGGAAACAACGGAATTAAAATGGTAAATTGGAAATATCCAACACAAAAAAGGCAGTAATAGAAGAGTAACAGAAAAAGTAAACATAAAATATATATAGACTACAAGTATCAAAATGGCAGGCAAAATCCTTACCTTATCAGTAATTATATTAAGTGATAATGGATTACACAATAAAAAGGTACAGACACACAGAATGAATAAAAAATACGATCCAACTACATGCTTTTGACAACAGACACACTTTACATTCAAACACACAAATAGGTTGAAAATAAAAGGATGGAAAAAGATATACCATCATACAGTAACTAAGAGCTGGAGAGGCTATACCATATCAGACAAATTAAGACAAATATTGTTAGTAGACACAAACATAATGATAAGATATTTAATGAATCAAAAAGAGAACAATTACAAGCATATATGCATGTAACAACCAAGGCCCCCAAAAACATGAAGGTGAAACTAACAGAAGTGGAACAAGAACTAGACAATTCAACAATAGAAGTTACAGACTTCAACATCCTACTTTCAATAATGAATAGACTAGAGAGCTCAGTCAGGAATGAGAAGGCTTGAACACTATAAACCAACTAGACCTAACAGACATCTATAGCCTACTCCACCCAACAACAGCAGAATACACTTTCTTCTCAAGCGCATGTGAACATCCTCCAGGATAAACCACACATGAGGACATAAAAAAAGTTTCAATAAATTAAAAGACAAATTATATAGAGTATGCTCTCTGGCAAGACTAAAATTAGAAATCAGTAATAAGAAATTCACAAATATGTGGAAATTAAACAACACTCTCCTAAATAATCAAAGGGTCAAAGAAGAAAACAAAAGGAAAGTAGAAAATATTTTGAGATAAACAAAAACAAAATGCAACATACTAAAACTTATGGATGCAGCTAAAGAAGTGCTTACTGGTATATTTATATCTGTAAATACATTTCAAAGATGAAAGATCTCTAACCAATAACCTATCCTTTCATTTTACCACCAGAAAAGCAAACTAAACCCAAAAGAAAGCAGAAGGAAGAAAATAAAAGATAAGAGAAGAAAAATGAAAGAGAATAAAAAAATAGAGAACAATCTATGAAACAAAAAGTTGATTCTCTGAAAAGATCAACAGTAATCAACAATCTTTGGAGAAGCTGACAAAAAAAGAAGACTCAAGTTCCTAAATTCAGGAAGGAAAGGGGACATTACTATCACCCTTACTGAAATATTATAATATTTATATTATAAAAGGATACTATGAACAATTATATGGCAACAATTTAGAAAGCCCAGGTGAAACAAATACTTCTTAGACATTAACTGAACTGACTCAAGAATCTACAGAAAATCTGAATAGACCTAAAACAAGTAGAGACTGAACTGTAATAAATATTCTTTTCACAAAGAAAAGCCTAGGATCAAATGGCCTCACTGGTGAATTCTATCAAACATTGAAAGAAGTTTCACCAACTCTTTAAAAAAATAAAAAATAGGAGAGAGGCCTTCCCATTTCAAATGCTGATACTAGTAGTAATCTGATACTAAAACCAAAGACATCACATGAAAACTACAAACCAATATCCCTTATGAAAAAGCAGATGTAATAATTCTCAACAAAATACTAGCAAACTAAATCCATTAACATTTGAAAATGATTATACACCATAACCAAGTGCAACTGCACCTGGGTGACTCAGTTGGTTGAGCGTCCGCCTTCGGCTCAGGTCATGATCCTGGAGTCCCTGGATCGAGTCCTGCATCGGGCTCCCTGCTTGGCAGGGAGTCTTTTTCTCCCTCTGACCCTCCCCCCTCTCATGTGCTCTCTTTCTCATTCTCTCTCAAATAAATAAATAAAATCTTAAAAAAAAAAAGAGTGGTTCAATAAAACAAAAACAAATCAATGTAATACACTCTATTAAAAGAGGGGCGCCTGGGTGGCTCAGTTGTTAACTGTCTGCCTTCGGCTCAGGTCATGGTCCCAGGGTCCTGGGATGGAGCCCCACACTGAGCTCCCTGCTTGGCGGGAAGCCTGCTTCTCCTCTCCCACTTCCCCTCTTGTGTTCCCTCTCTCACTGTGTCTCTGTCAAATAAATAAAATCTTTAAAAAAAACAAAAAAAGTAAAGTCGGCCCAATACATTGTTTTAATAGAATAAAGAACAAAACCATGTTATCATCTCAACAGATATAGAAAAACCACTTGACAAAATCCAACACCTTTTCATGATAAAAATATGAGGAATATAAGGGAATTTCTTCAACCAGATAAAGGCATTTGTGAAAATCACACAGCTAACGTAATACTCAGAAGGTTAAAGAGTCAAAGCTTTGCCCATAGGATCAGGGACAAGACCATGCTTGCTCTTGCCGTTTCTATGCAACACTGTACCAGAAGTTCTAGTTTGGGCAATTAGGAAAGAAACTGAAGTAAAAAGTGTCCACACTGGACAGGAAAAAAAATCAAATGTCCTCATTTGCAGATGACATGATGTCCTAAATAAAAAATTCTAAGGAATCCATGTACACGCAGTCAATAAGTGACTTCAGCAAGGCTTCAGGATAAAATCAGCTGCATTTCTATATACTTGCAATGAACAATCCAAAAATGAAAAAAACAAACCAATTTCATTTACAAAGGCATCAAAAAGAATAAAATATTTAGGAATTAAGTTTAACAAAAGAAGTGTATGATCCTAGTAAAAACTAGAAATATTACTGAAAAATATTAAAGAAGACTAAATACATAGATCTCTCTTGTTTATGGATTAGAAGAGTTAATGTTATTCAGATGTCAATACTCTTAGATTCAACACAATCCCTATCAAAATCTTAGTTGCCTTTTGTGCAGAAATTGACAAACTGATCCTAACATCCATAGGGAAATACAAGGGACCCAGAGTAGTTAAAACAATCCTGAAAATGAAATAGATGGTGGACTTAACACCTACCCACTTCAAAACATACTACAAAACAATAGTAATCAAGGTAATGTGGTACTAGCGTAAGGATAGACCTATAGATCAATGGGACAGAATTAACATTCCAGACATTTATGGTCAATTGATTTTCAAAAACAGTGCCAAGTCAGCTCAATGGGGGAAATATTAGTCTTTTCAACAACTGGTGCTAAGAGAACTGGATACCCACATGCAAAACAATGAAGCTGGACCAAAACAATGAAGTTATACCTCATACCAAATATAAAAATTAACTAAAAATAGATCAAAGATGTAAGTGTAAGAGCAAAAACTGTAAGTCTTAGAACAAAACACAGGTGTAAATCTTTTTGATGTAGGATTAAGTAATGGTTTCTTAGGACATCTAAAGAACAAGCAACTAAAGAAAAATTAGATTGAACTTCATCAAAATTAAAAACATTTGTGCTTTCAAGGATACTGTGAAGGAAGTGAAAAGACAATGGACAGGGGCGCCTGGGTGGCTCAGTCGGTTAGGCGTCTGCCTTTAGCTCAGGTCCTGGAATCAGCCCGTATCAGGCTCCCTACTCAGTGGGGAGCCTGCTTCTCTCTCTCCTCCCTGCTTGTGCTCTCTGTCCCTATCTCCATCTGTCTCTTGCTCTCTTTCTGATAAATAAATTAAAAAAAAAAAAACAACACAAGATGATGGACAAAAATTGAAGAAAATATTTGCAAGTCATCTATCTGATAAGGAACTAGAATCCAGAACATATAAAGAACAAACCACTAAGCAAATGAGAAGAGGCTCAACTTCATCAATAAATAGGAAAATATAAAATCAAAACCACAACAAGATGTATCAATTCATACCCACTAGGATAGTCAGAATTAAGAAAGATAGTGAGTACTGACAAAGATGTGATGAAACTGGAAATCTCATACATTGCTGGTAGAAATGTAAAATGGTGCAAAATCACTTGGGAAGTTCTCAGAAATATTAACATAGAATTACCACTTCACCAAGTGATTCTACTCTTAGGTATATATCTAAGAGAATTGAAACAGTATGTCCAAACAAGATTTGTACATGAATGTTCATAGCACTTTTTTAATAGCCAAAAAGTGGAAACAACCTAAATGTCCATCAATGAATGGACAAAATGTGGAATATCCATTCGGTGGAACATTATTCAGTCATAAAAAGGAAGTAACTACTTCAACTTGCTATGACATGTATGAATCTTGAAAACAAGGTTCTAGAAGTCAGATACAAAAGGCCACAAATTGTAGAATTCCATTTACATGTTATGTCCAGAATAGGGAAATCCACAGAAACAAAAAGTAAATTAATGGTTGCCAGAGTTTGGGCGAAGGGGGCAAGTGGGAATGACTATTAACGGGTCTGGCGTTTCTTTTGAGGATGATGGACATGTTCTGGAATTAACAATTTGGTGATGGTTACAAAACACTGTAAATATACTGAATATTGTGAATATACTGAAAACCACTGAATTTTACTTGTTGTGGGATGTGGATTATATCTCAATGAAAAAATGTAATCCTACATTAACACGTTATATGAAGCTCTACTTGTTTTGCATCCTAATTTCTTCTTTAGCCTTTTATCATGCCATTCCATCTCTCCCAGACTAACTGGTCTTTCAATTCTGCAAATTCACAAATGCTCTGTTATCAAGACCACTGTATACTCCATTCCCGTTGCTTTGGCAGCTTATCTTCTTAGCCTAGCTAATTCCAACTCATTCTTCAGGTCTACGGTTAATTACCACTTCCTCAGAGGCTCTTTTTTTTGAATCCTCTTATTACGTGCTATACTCCTCTTATCAGATACTAGATTCCCTTATACTTACCTTTGCAGTAGACTTATCTCAGTGCTGGTATAATACTCAAGTATTTCATGACTAAAGCAATTATTTAGGTCTCCTCTGTATTTAAAATCTACTTCCGTATTTAAAATTCTATTCTTTCCACCTGGAACTTTATCTTTAACCAGGCTCTCCAAGTCAAAAGACTAATTAGAGTGCCTATGAAGTCATTATATATGAAGATTATAAAAGCAAAGGGCAAGAAAATTGTCATCCCATTTTAGAAAATGCCCTAGCTGGGATCTGGGAACCAACTCACCACTTTCTACTTATAGTTGATGAATCAGTTTTCCAACAGCTTGCTCACTAACGCTATAAAGAGAAACAAAGAATACACAAATAAAAAAACCAAAGATATTGTCCTTTGGATTAGGAGAAGACATTTAGAAACCAGAATATACCTTTTATCTCATATACTAGTACTTCAGTATCTCCAACACTGATGATATGAAATCATCTCAATTATGAAATTAGATCAAAGATAGATTGCTATTTTCCCTTTTTAAATTTTTCACAAATAACCCAATATAAACCCTACAATTCTATAGCCAGCTGAGAAGCAATCATTTTTATGATGGCTTGCTTTTTAACAGTTACCTTATTTGGAATAACTCAGCTGCTACTAGGATTTCACCAATACAGAAATTTAAAACGTATACGAACCACTGGAGTCACTTTGGAAGCAGGCAGCTGGAGCTTTTTATATGTTTCAAAATTTAAACTGAAGATAATTTCTTTTCATGGGAGAGTTTCAAAAGTATTAAGCACCCCAGATGTATTCATAACCACTTGAGACTTCTAACAGGTGGTGGTGTGAAATCAAATTCCTAATGTGAATTTGCTTTTCTGTAGACCAAACATTCTCAAAAATAACATAGCACTAAGGGGATGAAAATTGGTACAGGAGAGGCAAGGGAACAAAGAGAAGATCACCCTTTTAATGCATAAATCACAGATGTACATACAATACATGAACACTGTATTTGTGACATTAAAGTATCATGTGGGAGATTAGGGGGGAAAAAGTCTAAAAATACTCAAGGGTGTAATAACGAAATAAGGTTGAGAAACCAACCTAGACTGAATGTAGTGATAGAATTAACCTTTCTCAGAAAAAAATATGATCATTAGTGCTAACTACCCTGCCAAGGAATTATCACAGATCAGTTTATGGTTTATCTTAAGACATTACACTTCAGTATACAGTTGAGAAAAGGCTTGTTAGAAGGCTAGATTACTTCTATAAAGTGTTTAAAAATTATAATGCATTTTAAAATAGCAATATCTAAGATATTTACCTTCTGCTTTTTTTTTTTTTTTAAAGATTTTATTTATTTATTTGACAGAGAGAGAGACAGCGAGAGAGGGAACACAAGCAGGGGGAGTGGGAGAGGGAGAAGCATGCTTCCTGCCGAGCAGGGAGCCCGATGTGGGGCTCGATCCCAGGACCCTGGGATCATGACCCGAGCCGAAGGCAGAGGCTCAACTGACTGAGCCACCCAGGCGCCCCTACCTTCTGCTCTTAAAAACATGCCCAACTTTGAGCACTCCAGAGTTCCCATTTTAGATTAGACTTGATGAATTTTGCTTTACTTTATAGAAAAATAAAAGAGCTGAAGTTAATAAACCAATAGTGGAGACAAAATGAAATACTAAAAATAATCCAGAAGAATGTAGGAAAAAAAGAGCAAGTAACAAATGGGACAAATAGAAACAAATAGCGAGATAGCAGATTTATTTTTTTAAAACTTTTTTTAATTTAGTAAGCCTATGCCCAACGTGGGGCCTGAACTCATGAACTCAAGATCAGGAGTCCCATGCTCTAACAATTGAGTCAGCCAGGCACCCTGAGATAGATTTAAACCCAATTTAGCAATCCTACTTCTCAGTATTTACTCAAATGAAATCAAACATGTCCACACAAAAACTTGTAAGCAAGGTTGTAAACATTTTATAAGTTTAACTAAGTTATATAAAACCCAAATATCCATCGAGTGGTGAATACATGAATAAAGTATATACACACAGTAAAATACAGCAAAAAAGGGGGGGTGAGTGGGATGGATTTATAGGAAGCTTGCCTTAGAGTAGGGTATGTTAAAAACAGAACAAGTTCCCGAATAAATGGACAAAAGAATAAATGAATGGGAAAATGAACAAATGAATAAAAATCTATGATCAAGGACTGTCTTCCTTCAGTATTTTTGGCATTTGAAGGAAAAGCAGTTTACAGCATATACGTAACCTCCTGGACCTCGGTTTCTCCCATCGTATCATAGAGCAAGCAACTGCTACTTTTCTGGGCCCTTGAGAAGATGAAGAAAGAAGTGAATAAAAGATTTAGTATCTTTGGTCCATAATCATAGAAACCTAGAGTATGTGTAAAGCTATGATGCATGTGTGCAGGGATGTGGGTAGCTAAATCCTGGAAATTCAGGCAGAATGGCTTACTTTATTTTATTCTGCAGCCTGGTTTCTGTCTGGTAGCATTATAAGCAATTTCTAAGAGAGGAAAGAGACTCCAGCATTCTCCACATGATCCATTTTCCCATGGGTAGAGCTATTCTGTGCTTGCATAGACAACTTCCGCATTTCCCCCAACTCTTCTAATGTGGTTGTTAGATGTGACCATAGGATTACGTTTATATTGAAAGTGTTCCTAGCGACTTTGCTAGTTCCTTTTGGCTTCTACTCAAACTTAACAGAGATTATTAGAATTAGTATTTGTGATTTCACTGTTTTAAATATTTATAGATGCTTAATTCTTAGATACTTCTGACACTGCTACAGACTTATACCCCAAGTATAAACATTCCTTTGAGAGTTTTTATTTTGTTCTGATGGTAAAAACTGTTAGAGGCATATGACTTACACCTGATTTCTAAATGAGATATCCTCTAGCAATCGAAATACCTGATGTGGTTGTTATTATTCCACTGCAAAGTACACTTTACCCCAGGGAATGTGCTCTAAGAGAAAATTAAAACTTAGCCTCCCACATCAAAGCCCATTAAGTCATTAGGTGGCTCTTCAGTATGTGAGCTTCATTTTCTTGCTGGGCTGCAGGGTGCTAGGAGCCCTCCCAGAGACATTAACAAGTGCCTCCTCCAAGCAGATTTATCCAGGAATCACAAATTTTAGACCTGAGATGGACCTTGGGCTTCCTCAATCTGCAGAAGAGGAAACTGAGTACAGAAGACATTAAATGGTTTTTCCAGGATCTACAGCTGGTTACAAGAAAAGGAAAAAACCCCAAATCCCCACAGCATTCTGAAATCACATAGCCCAAGTGGTCCGGAAGGTGGGGGGAATTATTCTAGACTAATGTGATTTGGATGGTGGAATCAGAATACCATCCAGGTTGATGATTGCTTCAGATGAAAAAATCCCAATTCTTCAGGGGCATCTGGCTAGCTCAATGGGTAGAGTGTGAAACTCTTGATCTCAGGGTTTGAAGACCGAGTCCCATGTTGGGTACAGAAATTACTTAAAGATAAATAAAAAAACCAAAACCCAAACCAAAAACACATGCGCAATTTTGGGCAATCTAGAGTTCCCATTTTATTTATTTTTTTAAAGATTTATTTATTTGAGAGAGCAAGAGCAGAGTGGGAGGGGCAGAGGGAGAGGGATACACAACCTCCAGCAGTGTCCGTGGGCGGAGCCCCACACGGGGCTCGATCTCACGACCCTGAGATCATGACCTGGGACAAAACCAAGAGTCTGATGCGTAACCAACTGCCCCACTCAGGTGCCCCCTTTCTTATTTTTTATTTCTTCTTAAAAGATTTTATTTATTTATTTTTGACAGAGAAAGAGACAGCGAGAGCAGGAACACAAGAAGGGGGAGTGGGAGAGGGAGAAGCAGGCTTCCCGCCGAGCAGGGAGCCCGATGCGGGGCTCGGTCTCAGGACCCTGGGATCATGACCTGAGCCAAAGGCAGATGCTTAACGACTGAGCCACCCAGGCATCCCTACTTCATTTATTTTTTAAGTAGGCTCCATGCCCAGTGGGGAGCCCAATGCGCAGCGTGAACTCACAACCCTGAGATCAAGACCTAAGCTGAGATGAAGAGTCAGATGCTTAACCGAATGAACCACCCAAGTGCTCCTAGAGTTCATATTTTTAGGTTAGACTTGATGTATTCTGTTTTACTTTTGTCCTACGAGTTCCAAAACAATGCTCTAAAGTAATAATTGAGTACTTCCATATTAACAATATATGTATGGTTAACCACTTATTTACTTATAAAAATCTTATTTATCATTGTTGAACACTTGATTGTAATCAATTCTCTATCAGAATAATAGAGGAAGTTTTAAGTATAAATTATTCCAAATCTCAAATGTTACAACGAAAATACAAAATAGGGAGCAATGATCTCTTATTAGAATACAAATAATTACTCTTTCAATTAACATTTGTGATTATTTCTTTTTACTCCTTACTAAAAACATCTTTAGAATAAAATAACTATCCTTTGTGCAAACTTACTGACAAAGATGTACAAATAGGTAAGAAAGCATGCCTGAGTTTCCTTTTTTCTTAATATAATATTGTCCTCAGCCTGCTTTTCAATGGAGGTAGAAATAAGCACAAGTTAAATAGACTGAAGGGGAAATATAACTGGAAAAGAGAAGGAAAGATAAAATCCTAACTATATCTAGAGTATTCAAATTTTTGGAACTGAGATGCCAAGAGTCTGCCTTCTATTCTTCCTGTTTATGGAGAGGGAAAGCTAAAGACAGAGGTGCCTGATGAAGAAAGCAAGAGATATCAAACCCCCTGACCTCAAAATATCTCCTTTACATATTCTAATAATTTCCCAGAAGTTTCTGAATTATTACTTAAAAATGTAAGCAAGTCTTGGGAAGACTTAACATAGTACCTTATATTACTAGATCTACAAATAACGAAGTTTCTGTCTATAAGGAAGTTATCTAAACGGACCCAGAAGATACATATGCAAATAACTGTAATACAAAGCAAAGATGGTAAGACAATAGGACTTATTTTATGGGAGGAGAGGGACTTGAGAAAGTATTACCAACTTGGGAAAAATTATGAATGTTACAAAGAAGAGGTGAGTCTTGAAGGATGTTTGGGGAATCCCAAAAAAGCTGATGAAAAGTATACATGGAGAACATGTTTGGGGGACGTGCCCAGTTTGGAGAAAGCACAACGTATATGATGGAGAACAGCTGGAGATACAACTGAAAAGACAGAATGGGTAAGGATCCAAAAAAGCTGTAAATGTCATCAATGACATTTTTATGAATAAAGAGGATATAAAGACAGTCTGATTAATAGAAAACTGAGTAACAATCTGACTAAATGACATATTCAGTAAGCAAAAAAGAAATGTTATGATCACAGCTGCACTTCTGTAGATATTTACTAAATATTTATAATGTCTTAGCTACGTAAAGGTGAATAGGATCAGTGGCTCTTGACCTTTCAGGTGTGTCAATTCTGATTCTGTTTGCCTTCAAATCTCTTCTTCCTCTCTCTTTTGCTCTGAGCTGTGTGATAGGAAACCTGACCCCACACAGGCAATGTTTCCTAGGCTCCATGTCAGCTGGCTTCTTCTGGCTGTGTTCAAACAATGGGAAGCACTGGGGGGGGGACTGGACGGCAGCTGGAAGAAGCCATGTAGTTTTGCTTTAGTAGATTCTCCTCTGTGACTACCGCTCCCTCACCAGAAAAGTCTACTTTCCATCTTCCAGCGAGAGAACCGGGTCTCTGGACTGCTTCATTTCTCCTAGTCCTCGTCCTTCTAATTATCACAGTGGCTTCCTGCCGTTGCCGCTGTACAAATTGGCTCACATAAGCTGCTTGTCTTCTTAGTTTTTCTATCACCAGTGTAACCAGTGTAACCAATTCCCTCATTAGATCCTTCCACGTTAAATACCGATTGGTTTCAGTTTTCCTGAATGGATTCTGACTCACACAGAAAGAACAAACCTATTTAGAAATCCAAAAAACGTTCTGGCCCCTTCACTCATAAAAATGCCCCACCTGACGTAAACCTTTACAGTTTGGGGGGCTTCCAAGAACTTTCAAAGCCTGTCTTATTAATCCCAGATCAAGAAAAATGAGGACAAAAGTTAAGTTTCAGTTTGGGAAGATGAAGTTCTATAGGTGGATGATGGTGATGGTTACAGAACAATGTGAATGTACTCAATGCCAAAGTGTACACTTAAAAATGGCTAAAATGTTGCATATATTTA
Source organism: Neomonachus schauinslandi (assembly GCF_002201575.2). Classification (NCBI taxonomy): domain Eukaryota; kingdom Metazoa; phylum Chordata; class Mammalia; order Carnivora; family Phocidae; genus Neomonachus; species Neomonachus schauinslandi. Next base: position 105,487,147 of record NC_058413.1, on the reverse strand, counting down.
GGTCATGTATATTTCACTAACGTAAGTAAACACAAGCAAAGCTAAAACATGGTTAAGTAAGGGTTTCACAGAAGTGATGTACAAGGCTGCTGAAGCACTTAAGGAGACATTTATAGTTACACCTGCTAGGAAAGGTTTCAGAGACCGCGGCTTCCATTTGGAGAAACTCCCAAGTAGTTGGCATGCCTGCAGCACAGGGCAGACACTGAAAAGCTGAGATCAAGCAGGAGGGGCAGGCAGAGTGAGTTTCACAGAGCAGCCTGTACAACACACTGAGAAAACCGAAGTGGTGTCCCAAAGGTAATAAGCAACACTTTGATGTATTTTGGCCTGTGTAATATTTACAGAGATTCCAGCAAGACAACTGCTGGACATAGCTGAGGAGCAAGGGCTGGTTACGTGTAGTGAGGTTCAAGTCAGTACGGTATGCTGAAGAATGAAAGGCCGGTGGGAAGTAGAGTTCATTCTTTGATTTGTAAAAGGGTGACACAGAGCATTAAATAGAATTAGATAGAATGTGTGGTGAGGTCTAGGTGAAGTATTTTGGGGTTTGTGTGTGGGAGGGGCACATGCCTGAGGGTAAAGAAACCTAATTATGTGAACTCTAAGGGGAACTACTTCTCTATTCTTAGCATTTAACAGTGTCTGATACTGAGCACCCAAAGATTTCTTTAAAGAACATTAGGAAGAAAAGGAGTCAACAAAAAGAGAGGTGAAGATAAGGAGGGGGTACTGAAAGAAGAATCATGACAAAATAATGAAACTGGTACAATTTTAAGCCTCTAAGTTTTGGAATTATACATCTCTGTGTGCTGATATGAGCTTCAAGACATAATATTAGAGTAAGAATGAGTGTGGGGAAAAAAAAAAAAAGAATGAGTGTGGGGAGACCTTTTTTTTTGTATCATGTATTCTTTTGCAAAACTTGAAATTTTGATAACTGCACAATTTTTTCTTTTAGAATACGTGTAGTATGAATGCTTTAGGCAGATTTTTCTTAACAGTAAATATCGATAGCATGACTATATCAGAAGCGATGACAGAAGTCCCAAAGAAGGCACAAGGGAGGGGCATATTAAGTAGGATTGGTGGCAATTAAAATGGAATGTGAATGACAAAGAATTTTTAGGGTAAGAAACAATGAATTTGGAATTTTTATCCATTAAAAAAAGTAGGAGTCAAGCAGAGCAGCTGGTTTGTGGAGAATACAATTTGGTGTGAATTATTCCAGGTAGAAAACCATATTGCTTTAAGATCAGTTGTTATTAACCGGGGATGATTTTACCCTCCAGGGAACATACTGACAATACCTGGAGACATTCCTTTTACTGTCATAAGTGGGGGGGGGAGAGGGGTCTTATTGGCATCTAATGGATAGATGCCAAGGATGCTGCTAAACATCTCACAATGCACAGGACAGCTCCCCATAATAAATAATTACCTGGCCCCAAATGTCAATAGGGCCAGGGTGAGAAACCCTATTATGAACTATAGTTACTGAAACTGGAGTGGATTACCAAATTGCTAAAACCCAAAAATCCTTAAACTATATGCCAGGAGGAAAAAATAAAGTACGCCAATGTTACCTTGAACAGTGTTAAAGTCTACTTTAAATGGGTTTCCATATAATCCCAGTAAATGTAACAATTAAAAGACAGCCAGCTTTTTCTCACAGAAATAGATGGAGAATAACTATTGATAATTCAGTTCTGATAAAGCAGGCAAAAGATTAACATTAACAAAATGTTAATTAAAACTTGAGTCATTAGTTTCTCCAAAAAGGGCCGTGCAACCGTTACCCTCTCCTGTTTCCTGCAAAATGTGCTCACCAAAAGCCCCGAGCACAAAGGCCAGTTTTCCGGTAAGGCTGGGTATTTAAAAAAGTAAGACAAATGGGATTTTTCTAACAATAGGGTAAGGACAGTAATTCCTGCGGACACTAGGGGAAGTTTCATCACAGATATTTACCATTTACTTTCAGGGGTGTAGGGTACGAGGTCTGCAAACCGCCGGCTCGGGGTCTGAGCTTCCGAGGGCTCTCGCTCCCAGCAGCACGACCCTCTCGATTCTTCCCGGGGACACACAACCACAAAACCCGTTTCCCCACACGGACAGTGCTCCCTGACGACAGACCCGTGACACTAACCGTCCTCAAATGGAGGAAAAACGAACCAGTAGGACTAGCACACGTTCACCTGGAAGGCATTTTCCTCTGTGAAATTTCTGGCCGGTCGACAGATGAGGAATGGCTGCAGTTATTTACAACATGCAGATGGCATTTCAGACCCCCTACGCTGGACTACTCACTGCGGGGAGGGAGGGCGAGGGATGGACAGGGAAGATCACCCCCGTTCGCCCCAAATTCGTCGTTGTCGGGGCGAGTTACGAGAAGGACGTCGCGAAGGTCTCTCTACGAGACCGGCCGGCTCGGGGACGTCCTCGTGTTCCCTAATCTGGTCCCAGCCCTGACAAGTCTCCTTCCGGGGGTCCCGACCAGGCGTGCAGGCCTGGCTCCCCCTCCGAACCCGGGCCTCAGGTGTTCCGCCCCGCGCTTCTCCTCGGCCCTCCCCCCGCCACGCAGCCTCCGGGGAGCGCAGCACCCGGGTGCACACAAAGAGGCTTACGCTGCCCGAGCGCCCGGCTCAAGGGGAACCGCCGCAGGTCTCGACCTGCAGGCGGGGAGGCAGAACCCCAACTTCCCCACCCCGGGGAGAACCTTTGCCCCAAAGGTCGTTCCGTCCTGCTCAGCCGGGTCCGCTACCCGTCCCTCCCGCGCCCGCGCTTACCCAGTACTAGTCGCGCTATGTCCGACGGTAACAACATGACCGAAGCCGCAGCAGAAACCGCCACAGGAGACGAGATTCAGGTAAAAGCCAACACAGCGACAGCTCCTGCGCCGCATCTCCTGGTTCCAGTGGCGGCACTGAACCCGCGGCAATTTGTCCCGCCTCTTTCGCCCCGCGTCCGCCAATCGCTTCCGCCGGAGAAAGAAAGGCGCCGAAATGAAACCCGCCTCCGTTCCCCTCGGAACTGTCGTCACTTCCGTCCTTCTATTCTGAGGGGTGGGGCTGAAGGTGGCGAGGAGGTGGGACGCAGGCGCAGCGGCCGGAGCCAGGGGGCGGGCAGCGAGCGCAAGGACGCACGCCATTGGCGGGTAACGCGCAGGAGCGTTTGCTCAGAGGAGCCGAATGTTTTGAGGCGAGCGAGCGCAAGGACGCAGAGCGTGCGGGGGTCGGCGCGCATGAGCAGATGGTACCCGCTTCCGGGTGACCCTCACTTCTTCTTCGGGAGATCCGGGCTGCGTGGTCACGCCGCGTTTGAACCGGAAGCGGGAATAGTGGGTGTCCACCTGGCTGGAGCCGCTGGGGCCGCGGGGGGGAAGTGAGTGGAGCCGGGATTTAGGCTGCAGCCGCTGCCGCTTTAGGAAATTCCACTTTGGCTGTGCGAGTGCACCATTTGGGGTGTGGAAAGCGGGCGGTGGCTTCTGCGTCGGGGACTGCAGGGGTGTCCGAGCCGCTCTGCGCCGGCCCCCCCGACGACCGGTCTCGCCCGCTGCTCTGGCCCGGACCTTCCCTGCTCGCTGCACCGTCTCTCTCCCGCCCTCTCTCCGAGCCCCTAGCGGACTTAGCCTCGAACCTTCTTCCAGATGCCCCGTTGCACGCTCCTGCGCGTCCCCTTTCCCTGCCATTTTAAGGCCCCGATTTAACTAGATGACTAACCATGTTTTCCCCCCTTTGTTGCTTAGTTTTAACCCACGAGCATCTCCTGAGGCTTAAACTAGAGTGGCGTGGTTAAGAGCACGGACTCAGGAATTTCGTTGCTGGACTTGGAATTTTGGCACACATGTGGGTGCCCGCGCTGCCCTGTCTCACTTGAGAGAATCCTTGCCCGTGGTGAGCCCTCAAGAGCATTCGCTGCTGTTTTTACCAGGTACCGAGAAGTAAAAGGACTCTTAGAGCTCAGGGTGATCGTTGAGGGAGAACCGTGATCGTAGAGGAGCTCATGAGGTTCTGCGAGGAGACCTCGAGTTGTTCAGTTGCCCCCAGAGGAGGATGGTGGGGGCCCTCCACACAGGAGGAGAAATGCGTGTAAAGACACAAAGCGTGGAAGGTTTCAGAAGCTCAAGAGTGAGGTCTGGCGTTGAACGAAATAAATGTGGGCATTTTCAGCATGTTGAGGTCTTAGGGATGGATGAGATCACACTGGGAGAACATCGGGTGGAAAGTAGGGAGACAGTCTTTTTTTTTTTAAGATTTTATTTATTTATTTGACAGACACAGCGAGAGAGAGAACAAGCAGGGGGAGTGGGAGAGGGAGAAGCGGCTTCCCGCGGAGCGGGGAGCCGGATGCGGGCCTCCATGTGGGGCTCCATGCAGGGCTCGATGCGGGGCTCGATGCGGGGCTCGATCCCAGTACTCTGGGATCGTAACCTGAGCCGAAGGCAGACACTTAACGACTGAGCCACCCAGGCGCCCTGACAGAGATAGTCTTGCAGGTGTGGGTGAAAGAGGAACCATCAAGAGAGACTTAGGAAATGAAGGGAAGAATGGTGATTTGTGACATTTATTGATCATTTGTTGTGTTCAGGCACTGTGGCAAATTCATACATGAATCTTTAACAATAACTTTGAAGGAAGTTCTAGTATTGTTTTTCATTTTATCGTTGACAGATCTGAGGTTTAGAGAGATTAGCTAATGTGTCCAAGGTTATACATCCTGTAAGGGGCAGGGGCAGGATTTGAAACAGTATAATCTAACAGAGCCCACACTATTACTCCAGAAAAGAATGGCATGCCAAGGGCAGAATTAGATGCAGGAAGATGCGATGGAAGCATCATTGTCAAATTATGCAAAGCAATCAATTTGATTGAAATCTAAAAAGGAAGGTTGGACTTGCCACTTAAGAGACTGTTGTTCAGGAAGTATGTATGGTTTCAGTTGCATGTTGGTAGGGTGCTTAGTTCTGGGTTAATATATTAATTGAATTCAACATTATCTGTTTACTCTTTTACTCTGACTACTCTGTAGTTCCTTCGGTTTTTTCAATTCCTTCAACACACCATGAACTTTTCCATCTTAGGACCTTTGGGTGGTACTAGTCTCCTTCCCTAAAATATTGGTCCTCTAGCTCTTTCTCTGATTGGCGCCAATTCACACCTTAGCTTTGTTGTAACCTCTGCTGAGGTGTGTTCCCTGGAAGTTTAGCAAAAGCGATCCTCTTCATTGTTATTGTGTATTTGCCTCCTTTGAGTCATATATCATACTTTGGAATTAGGCATTGATTTTTCAGTGTACTTATGTATTGTCACTCTCCCCCACCATTTATGACTCCAGAAGGGAAGGAGTTGTGTCTGTTTAATTCATTATGTCTACCTATCCCTGACATAGTACCTCAAACAAGTAGTGGCCCTGTAAATATTCTTGCATGTATCAGTGAAAGAACGTTTCCTGACTGTTTTGTTTTCTTCACAGTAATCAATCTTTGAGAAACGGAAGAGAGGAACACAGAAAGAGACAAATAGAAAAACCACAGCTTTAGAAGAAAAAAGGAAGTTTGGGGCTGCATCTTTCTGAAGTGTCACATGGTCAGTAAACCTGCATTTTTTTTTTAACGTTATAAATAACATCTTCAGTATACTTAGAAATAAACATGCCTATGTTTATGGTTCTTTGGATATGGATATTGTTAAGGTGTTTTCATTTTTTACAATCCCAGTTTTATTTTCCTTATTGACTCAATCAAGAGGGTTTTAAACCAAGATTGACTATGAAGGGGAAAGAGACCTAGATAAAACCATAAGGAATGGAAAATAAAAATAATAGCCCTTTTCCTCAAGAAGTTTACAATCAAATGAAAAAGACCTTTGGGTAAATAACCTATAATCTACAGCAAAGTAAAGGATGTTGTAATAGGGATAAAAGAGTCACAACAACCAATGAATAAAGATGGAGAAGCGAATTAGAGTTACCTACCAACAAAATAGGTAGGCTTGTTAGGTAGTGTGCGCTCACTGAGTGTTTAAAATGAGTGTTTAAATAATTTTGTAGGAGGGATTTCTTCCTTTATAGAAAGATTAGATGTGGTCTCTCAGTTCCAATTTTACGACTGAGTTAAACAACAGCAAAGATACATACTTGATCTTTAAAGAATGAGTGGAGTTTATATGAATGGATGGGAAAAGGACTCCCCTTTTTCCTCTTGAGATACGTCAAGGACAAAAAAAAGTACATTTTTTTGTTTGTAAACATTTATAGTCTAACAAAAAGGAAACTTCTTTGTAACAAGAGTCAGAAATAACGACACAAAATGCTTTTTTTATGTGAATTTTTTTTTAATGGTTATCAAAGGAAGGTTTGATATGTCCGAAAACATAGGAGGAGGAGGGCTACCGCAGTGGCATTAAGGCACAGTAAAACATAGTTTATTTTTGGTACTGTAGTATTTGATTCCCTTTTAAAACAGGAGCAGAGGGGCGCCTGGGTGGCTCAGTCGTTAAGCGTCTGCCTTCGGCTCAGGTCATGATCCCGGGGTCCTGGGATCGAGCCCCGCATCGGGCTCCTTGCTCGGCAGGAAGCCTGCTTCTCCCTCTCCCACTCCCCCTGCTTGTGTTCCCTCTCTCGCTATGTCTCTCGCTATGTCTCTCTCTGTCAAATAAATAAATAAAATCTTTAAAAAAACACAGGAGCATAATTGTCCTTGTATTTTTATGTTTTAAATGAGAACCATAAAGCCAGTTGAGACTTAAGCGCTAGGCAAGGCTTACTGGCTCTGATAACCTCCTACATAGCAATTCCAAAGCATAAGCAATTTCAGCTTTTGGCTCAGCAAATGACATATCTTGTCACTCCATGTAAGAGTTAAATAGTTAAGAGTTAAATAGTTAAGCTGGTCAGTGTTAAATCCTTAAATGCTTTTTTTTTTTTTTTTTAAGATTTTTAAATTTATTTATTTTAGAGAGAGTGCGCATGCACTCGGGATAGGGGGTGGGGAGGAGGAGGGAGAGAGAAGGAATCTGAAATATACTCTGCGCTGAGCATGGAGCTCGTCATTGCGGAGGCTTGATCTCACCACTGCGAGTTCATGACCTGAGCGGAAACCAAGAGTCAGACGTGCTTAGCTGACTGAGACCCAGGCACTCCTTTCTTTTCCATATTCTTTTTTTTTTTAAGATTTTATTTATTTATTTGAGAGAGAGAGAGAGGGAACCCAAGTAGGGGGAGTAGAAGAGGGAGAAGCAGGCTTCCCACAGAGCAGGGAGCCTGAGGCAGGGCTCTATCCCAGGTCCCTGGGATCATGACCCAAGCCGAAGGCAGATGCTTAATGACTGAGCCACCCAGGCGCCCCTCTTTTCCTTATTCTTGATCTGGCTGTCTTCTATTGATCTTTTACATTTTAATTTAATTATGTTTCTTAGAAAAGGTCTCAGAACAATAAAGTATATGTTTTCTATTTTTATCCTGCTATTGCACAGTACCCATTTGCATGTTGGGGCTTTGTTTTGATATACTCTAAGAAAATCTCACTTGAATGTGGAAACGTTAAGAAAAATCATTGTATGTTTGATCATAATGTGCCTCTAATTGTACAGTTTGATCTGACTATATATTAATACGACAATTTGAAATAATTTTGCATTTGTGTGTGTTTTTTACAGTGATGTGCTTTCTGAAATTCTGAACCATGAGTTTAGCACTTAATGATCTGCTTATTTGCTGCCGTCAGCTAGAACATGATAGAGCTACAGAACGAAGGGTAGTAAATTACTAAAATTTAATCTTTTCTTGAAATGAGTGTGTGATTGGCAACCCATTACTGTGTTCTTTTTCATTTTCAGAAAGAAGTTGAGAAATTTAAGCGCCTGATTCGGGATCCTGAAACTGTTCAACATTTAGATCGACATTCAGATTCCAAACAAAGCAAATACTTGAATTGGGATGCTGTTTTTAGGTATTCCATTCTCGTTTTTTTTTTTTAGATTTTATTTATTTATTTGAGAGACATAGAGAGCACACGTAGGCAGAGGGAGAGGGAGAAGCAGGCTCTCTGCCGAGCAGGGAACCTGATGCGGGGCTCGATCCCAGGACCCTGGGATCATGACTTGAGCCGAAGGCAGGCAGACGCTCAACCGACTGAGGCACCCAGGTGCCCCCCATTCTCGTTTTTTTTTTTACTGTCTTTATTTTTCTCTTTGTTTTTATTTGTTGTGATATTTTTGTGTATGTTGGTCTTATTTATCTTTGCTTCCTGTATACTGTTGTGCCTTGCATATAAAGTTGGTGCTTAATATTTATCTGAAACATGATTTTTAAAGGATGTTCATATAGAAAAAGTTAAAGTTTTTAAGCCATTTTTCAATAAAAGTTCTCAGATCTCACTCAAGATTAGAGATAATTCCTTTCATATTTGTTCATTCAGGAGTTTATTTAAAAAAAGACTTTCAAATTTGAGAATAAAATTAAGTTATAAATGCTTTATTATTACTTTTATATCTTTAAATATTGCTGTGAGTAACCGCTACGTACTAAATTATAATTAAGAAAACAATTACAGAATAATTTCTATAGGAATGCAGTTAAAAAAATCAGGCGTTGGAAAGACAATTGATTGCTGGACTGGAATGCCAAACAGAATTGATGCTTTTTTACATTAAGATATAATTTTCAACCCTGAAGTCCATTTGTAACTAGAAATGGGTTGTAAAACTTAGGAAAAATGAATAAAATATTTTAAACTAATGTAGAATACTGGGAAGTTTGAAATACCATTTTCAGTCAAGGGGGAAGTATATTCATTTATTCTTAAGTGTTTAGAACTTTTATTTTTACCACTTACTTAATCCTGGATGGACTTACAGATTTCAGTGCAGATAACATAAAAAATGCATGCTGCTTTTTCTCTGGTTACTTAATTTCAAATACCACAAAAATAGTTGCTATCTAAAGGTGAGTATTATTTTGCATAAGCTGATCAGGTAGGTCCAGTAGGCACCTGGCACTCCCAGCTAATCATGAATATCTTCTAGGCAGGCTTCATTCAAAGGCTAGAAACAGGGCGCCTGGGTGGCTCAGTTGGTTAAGCGACTGCCTTCGGCTCAGGTCATGATCCTGGAGTCCCGGGATCGAGTCCCGCATCGGGCTCCCTGCTCGGCAGGGAGTCTGCTTTTCCCTCTGACCCTCCTCCCTCTCATGCTCTCTGTCTCTCATTCTCTCTGTCTCAAATAAATAAATAAAATCTTTAAAAAAAAAAAAAAAAAAGGCTAGAAACATTGCCAACTACCTGGGAAAGGGTTGGGTTGTGTACAAAATAACAAGAGAGAACTGAGAGCCCTAATAGCATTGTAAGCTTTTAATAATAAAATGAGAAAACAAGCAGTAAAGCAACCAAAAATAATGGAGGTTACAGTCTAGAACTTTGCAGAACAGACTTTAAATTGGTATTGTGGGGCTGAAGCCTTGAAGGAGGAAATTATTTTATTTAGCTGGTACATTGCAGCATTGTGGCTTGAGAGATTCTCTTTGTGGTGGCATAAAGGACTTTTCAAACTGTTGTAATAATTTAAGCATTTAAAAAGTTCCTGAAATTCTACTTTGTTTTCTTGAAGATTTTTGCAGAAATATGTTCAGAAAGAAACAGAATGTCTGCGAACAGCGAAACCAAGTGTATCAGCCTCAACACAAGCCACTAGGCAGAAAAAGATGCAAGAAATCAGTAGTTTGGTCAAGTACTTCATCAAATGTGCAAATAAAAGTAAGTGCTATTATTTATTATAAATAGCTGGTTTAAAAGGTTATTGTTGCACGAGTTTGGTTGGAATATGGTGAGGTAAAAGTTGGGTGCTAACTCTAATTTCTAGTGCATATAATGGTTTTTAATATATGATCGGTTCAAATATTTGGAGGAATTTATGCAAGCATGGAATGATAGTCTCCAGGTTGGAAGGATTAAAAAATTAGTGTTCCAACTACGCATTCTTCTTGGATCCCCTCTATTTGTTCCTAGCACTTAGGTGTAGCCTTAATGATCAAACATACCTTTTAGGCTTTTTTTCCTATCTTTGAATAGCTTTAATAGTGGTGAAACCTGTCTCCTTTGTTACTGCTTCTGTCTTCTGATATAATACAGAAAAATCCTAATAAGTTTTTTCAGAATGATACCCTTTGAGATATTTGAAGTTAGCTGTGACATTTCCTCTGAGTTGTTTTCTCTAAACAGACGTACTTCCTTCAGCTCATATGACCTAGTTTTTGTGTCACTCTCTTCTGAATTTTCTTCAGTTTAGTGTAGGACTTAATTATAGCTATATTCTGATTGGTGCAGAGTGGAGCAGGACTTGTATATCTTTTATGCTATACTTTTACTGATTCATTTTGAGATCACATTAGCTTTCTTGGCAGTCAAAACCCACCCTCTTAAGTAACACTATGCCCGCTATTGATTAAAAAAAAATACCCAGTGGTTTTTTGCTCTTGATGAGCCACATATTTTGTGTTTTGAACTGGGGCAGTGGATATTTTAAAGAGTTGATATTTTTGACCCAAAGTTCAGGATTCCAGTAGGCTTATGTAAAGAAATGGGCTTCATACAACGCTGAAAGCAGGAAGTAGAAGTGTTTGTTTAGGGACTCTTGGGCTCAGACTTTGTTTATTCTTCACACATAAAGATGTGGCTTTGTGATACCAGGTTTAGTTTAAGAATCAGAAAAGCCATTGAATCACTCTGTTGGACACCTGAAAGTAACATAACACCACATGGTAACTATACTGGAATTGAAATAAGAAACTTAATGAAATAAAAAGAATCAGAAAAGCCCAGTGTTGGTAAACATTATTAAGTAGAAGGATATAGATGGTTAGTGAATGATATTTCGGAATGGTGGTATGAGACTTGAGTCTCAAAAGCAATGGTTTAGCAGAAATTTAGTTTTCCAGCTCTGAGGTGCCAGTTTGTATGGACAGTGGCAAGCCCGTGTCAGGGACTCCGGCATAGACAGAGGAAAGCTACGTTGAAATACTCTGCACCTGCTTTTGCCCAGTATGATAGCCCTGCATTTATTAAAATTTGTTCTTTTGACTGCTAACATTGGGTTCTTAACAGATTTTAATATGTACTTGCAGAGTTATTGAGAGAAAGATACCTAAGCCCATTTGTTGCCCACCAGAAAAGTTTGCAGTGTGTGATTTTGCTTTACGGTGAAAAAACCTTCAGTTGCAAAATTAACAGTGGGGATCACATTGGGAAATGTGAAAGTATCACTGTCGGTTTACAGGAATGACTAGATGAAATTATCACTTTAAGATTATTTAAATGGTTGAAAAGTTGTGTTTTTATTTGAGGCTTCTTTCAAGTTTGACTTTGTAACTTAAACATCTTTAATCTCAGAACAAAACCAGAGCATTACTATCATATCCTCTCACTTTATGTTTTTCAAAGAGTTGGGGAGTTGATGGGAATTTAAACACATGTCCAAACTTAGCGTTGGTATTCAAGGTATGATGAAAGAAACAGAGATTCCAAAAAGACAGCTGGGAAGGAAGCAATAAGCAAATATCATTTGTTCTTTTATGTAGGTGTTTGCTCTGCACGAAGCACAGATGGAGCCTAGAGAAGAGAAAACCCAGCTTTGTAAAATGTTAAATTTTATGAGGTTCCTTAAATTCTCTTTAGCCAAGGTAGTTGTCCTTTGGAGGTGGATTTTCATAGAAAAGAATGTCAGCATAATTCTTGAAACCTTTCTCAAATTTGGCGGAGGAAGGAAATTTGTTGAGATTAAGACCATAGGGAAATATGATTTTATCGTGACATTAATTTATGCAGTTGATAAATATTTACTAAGCAAATACTATTTAGTACAGTTACCGGGCTGTGTTACCTTACAGAGATTAATTAATTCCTTAGGGATGTTATAATATAGCAGATGTTACAGTTAAGAGAATGTTGTAAGGACTGTAAGAGAGGGGCACAGGGTGTTACAGCAGAGGAACGTGATTGGACATTTCATCATTGGTCAGGTGCCTGAAAGTGTGATATAAGCCACAAGTAAAAATGATACACAGTTATGTCAGTGTTTACTTATTTACCATAGTTTGATAAGAAAATGTTAAACTCCTCATAAGAAACCACTAAATATATAGAAAATAATCAGATACATATATGACTTGCAATCTGTTCATAGCTTATAACAAAAAACATTATATGCCGTGCTTATAACAAAAAACATTATATGCCGTTTTAAGATTGTTAATATTGTGTGATTGTTAATAGTGTGATTTGCTGAAAATAAGAGACAGTTTTTAAATGTCCTTTTGTTGCCTTCAAGAATATATCCATTAATACTGAATTTTTAGGACCTCTAATAAATAAAACTGGAAATATTACAGCCTTACATATTTATGCCACAAATGCTTTTGTATGATATGAAAGTAATTTGGTTTTCAAAGCCAAATACCCTCCTTACAATCTTTTTTTTTTTTTTTTGAAAGAAAGAGTGCACGATTTGCGGGGGGGGGACAGAGGGAGAGGGACAAGCAGGCTCCCTGCTGAACAGGACCCTGGGATCATGACCTGAGCCGAAGGCAGATGCTTAACTGACTGAGCCACCCAGGTGCCCCATCCTCCTTACAATCTTAGGTTATTCTAATGAATTCATTCTTTGTAAAGTACCAAGAAACTTTGGATCATTTTAGGTCTAGTGCCAGAAATTGTGAATTATAAAGGGTAGGGTGGATGATTGTTTTTGCTATATATTCCCATAAGGATCGGCCAACTTCTTTTGTAAAGGGACCAGTCAATGTTTTTGACTTTTCAGGCTATATAGTTTCTGTCTCAGTTATTCAGCTCTGCTCTTGTAACATGGAAGTAGCCTTAGACAGTATGTAAATGAACGGACATGACTGTGGCCCAGGAAAACTTTAGTTCCAGAAACAGGCAGCTGGCTGCATTTTGCCCATGGGCCATGGTTTGCTAATCCCTGCTCCATGAGAAAGTGATTAGTTAATAGTAGTGTCCCATATGGGATTATTTATATAGCTGCAATTCCAAGTGTTCTTATGTTTCTTAAGATTTATATGTTTTTATTTGTTTATTTTTAAATAGGAGCACCCAGACTAAAATGTCAAGAACTCTTGAATTATATCATGGATACAGTGAAAGATTCATTTAATGGTGCCGTTTATGGAGCGGATTGTAGCAACATTCTGCTCAAGGACGTTCTCTCAGTGAGGAAATATTGGTGTGAAATATCTCAGCAACAGTGGCTAGGTATGTTTTGAAGTTTGTCATTTGTGAATTTTTTCTGTGAAATGAAATGTCACTAAAAGATTGGTCAGAATCTGTATCCCCCAAGTGACCTTGCAGTTTAACAGTATCTTAGTAAAATTGAATACTTCAGGATCCAACCCTTAGTTTTCTTTATTATGGACTTCCTAAGTGATTGTCTCGATCAGAACTGGAACGACACAATTGAAAGAAGCCATCCCTGTTCTCGAGTCTTTCACAGGCCAGTGGCGGAAGAAACGAGTAAACCAAAAATTACAATGCACTATAATATAGATATGTTTGGGCTCAGTGAGTTCTCAGATCAATGACATTAAACAACCATGATTAAAGATAAAGAAGAAAACCAAGAAGGAGAGGAGGTGTCATAAAACTGAAAGCAGCAGAGTTTCAGGTTGGAAGGCGTATGGCATTTTAAGTGTGGTAGAAATGATAAAACACAGACGTATCCATTGGATTAGGCATTTAGCAGGTCACTTGTAAGGTATAATAGGGGTCAAAAATAGTAGACTAGGATGTATAGGACCCAGGGACTATAACGTAAGTAGAGTGGGTGTCAGGGAGGAATCTACTGTTTTTGACTTCTAGGTGAAAGGTACTGAGGAACCACAAAGGAAGGAACTTATGGTCAGAGACTGAAACATTTGAGTTTATTGATTTCAGAGGTGGACCATTTCTGTCTCTGAGTGGGTTCAATGAGTGAAAATGGGATTTGGCTTTAATGAAGTGACTCTAAGCCATATTGTCAAAGTCTTCTAATACAGCCACCTCTGAAAATCTAGAAGCTCAGTGTTTTTCATGGAAAGTATTTAAAATAAGTTGTGCTAATGAAATGAAAAGACACTTGTCTATATTGTTTATTGTCAGTTTCTCATTTCAAAACAAGGTATGTGTGGGCGGTAAAACCGAGACCTAACCAGGGCCCTGCAGTATATTCTGTTCCCACATGAGTGAAAAGCCTTCTTAGCTGTTGTATGAATTTCTTAGGTGTCATCCCGCCCTTTGTTGTTCTTAGCGCTAGGGAGGCTGTGTCCCAAACTTGACCCTTACAACAAGTTTAGCCGAGAATAGGCTAGTGATATCCAGGACACTGTGACACGTCTCTCACCACCATGGTCCATCCTAAATATGCAGGAGGTTTGCGTATTTTTGATTAGTGCTTCTAACCACAGGACTCACCGGAACAAAGGCGGTCCTTGCTGTAGTTGCCATCCTGTGTCTCACATGTTCTCTGAAATCCTCTTTCTATTTTTGGGCATATTACTGCCACTTGTCATAACCGGCCCTTTGGTTGAATTATCTTGCTAGTTAGCTCCCTTCTCTGAAACTTGATTCTCTAGTGAGGACTGTACTGAAGAAGTGAAGTTTTTGTTCAAAATACATCTTTGGTAGAGGTGTTGATGGAACCCACAGTTAGAGGTAAGATTGTGTAAAGGGAGAGTTTTGAGTGGGATGAGAAGATGCCCTGAGGCCAAGCCAAATATAAAGTTTAGAATTAGCTTACTGATTTCTGCAAAAAGCTCTGCTCAAATTTTGGTAGGGATTGCACTGAATCTATTGAACACTGAAGGAAGTGTTCTAAAGAAAAGATTCATAGCAGCTATATTCTCAGTTTTGAAGGGGGAAAAACACTATTGATATAAAAATCTAATAGAAACAGAAGAAAAGGAAAATCTTTTTTTATTTTTATTTTTATTTATTTTTATTTTTTTTGAAGATTTTATTTATTTATTTGAGAGAGAGAATGAGAGAGAGCAGGAGAGGGGGGAGGGTCAGAGGGAGAAGCAGACTCCCTGCCGAGCAGGGAGCCCGATGCGGGACTCGATCCAGGGACTCCAGGATCATGACCTGAGCCGAAGGCAGTCGCTTAACCAACTGAGCCACCCAGGCGCCCAAGAAAAGGAAAATCTATGCATAGATGAAAACAACAGTAAGCAGTAAAGGAGACTAAGACAGAGTTACATCAAATTGGGCACTTACAACATCCGACCTCATTAGCTGGGGAAGCCCCGGCTGGAGTCTCGATTGGGAGGGCCTGGGCAGAGCGTCCTCCCCACAGGCGAGACTTACAACTGACCATCCCCATAATGGCTGTATTTGTAGGGCAGAGGACAGGATTTGGAGTTAAACATTTGTTTGCGTACGTGCAGTTTGGAGCTAGTCACATTCCTGTATTATCATGTCTTTACATATTCAAGGAGCCTGGGCTAGGTGTGTTTGCCTCCCCTCCCAGATTCCATTGCTGGTGGGGGGCAGCCCAGCCTGGAGCTGGAGGGGATGTAAGGCAAAATTTATAGCTCTTGGTGTCCAGACCAGAAAGGCCACTTCTGACCTGGAAGCCAGCTCCCAAGGTCACTTATGCAGCACAAGTCTCACAAACAACATTCCTTAGCCTGCCTGTGCACGTGCAGGTCGGGGTGGTCGGTCACGCAGGCCAAACCACAGAAACCTCCATCCATACCAGATAGGAAGGACAGACTTCATAACCACATGGAGTCTTCTAATCTGTGAACATGATGTATCTCTTTATTTGTTTAGGTCTTTTTTGACTTAAAGAAATCAGTGTTTTATGATTCTTAGCATACAGAATTTATATATTAGATTTATATTGCAGTAGTTTGTAAATTGTGTAGTTTTTAAAAATTTCGGTTTCCATATTCATTGCTGTCATACAGGTGGTTTCTGTGTTATTGATGTTGTGTTCTGAGACCTTGCTAAAATCACTTATTAAATCTAGGAGCTCTTTTGTAGCTTCCGTGGGATTTTTCTCTTTAGACAGCCATATATTATCTGCATTTTTCCCCTTCATTTCTGAGCCATGTGACTTCCACTTAATTTTTTCTGCTGTATTATATTGGCGGGGACCTTCAGTATGATTTGTTTAAATGGTAAAATGTACATGACATAAAATTTACTATTTTAACCATTTTTAAGTATATAGTTCAGTGGCATTAAGTATATCCACATTGTTGTGCAACCATCACCTTCCGTTTCCAACACTTGTTCATCTTCCCGAACTGAAACGCTGTCCTCCTTAAACAACAACTCTCCCCCCGCCTCGCCCACCCAGCCCTTGACGGTCCTCCTGCTTTCTATATGTGCGAGCTTGACTACTCTGGCTGCCTCCTGTAAGTGAGGTCCTAACAGTGTTTGTCCTTTTGTGAATGCCTCATTTCACTCCTGTCTTCAGTGTTCATCCATGTTGTAGTGCATCTCAGAGTTTACTTCCTTTTTAAGACTGACTTGTACGTGTATACTGCATTTTGTTTATCCATTCATCTGTCATTGGACACTTGAGTGGTTTCTACCTTTTGGCTCTTATGAATAATACTTTATGAACGTGAGTGTACACATAGCTCTTTGAGTCCTTTCTTCAATCCTTTTGGGTATTTATCTAGAGGTGGAATTGCTGCATCATAGACTAATTCTGTGTTTAATTTATTGGGGAACCCCCACACTGTTTCCCACAAGGTCTGCATCCCCTACCCGTTTTATGGACGCACCAGGAATCTGAACAGGTGTTCAGTTTCTCCACGTCCTTACCAACACGTACTCTTTTTCTTGTGTTGATGTCAGCCATCCTAATGTGAATGTGTGTGAAGTGGTATCTCATTGGGGTTTTGATCTGCATTTCCTTAATGACTAGTGATGTTGAATATTTTGCATGCTAACTGGCCATTTGTATATCATCTTTGGGAAAGAAACACATTTTTTGCCCAGTTTTTAATTGGGCAAATTTAATTGGGTTGTTTTGTTGTTGAAATGTAGGGGTTTTTTATATATTCTGTATATTAACTCCTTATCAGATATATGGTTTGCAAATACTTTCTTGCATTTCATGGGTTGCCTTTAATTCTGATGATAGTGTCCTTTGATATACGAAAGTTTTAAATTTGATGAGTACAAGTAATCTGTATAATTTTTTTGTTACCTTGGTCTTTGGTGTCATTTCCAAGAGATCATTAACAAATCCAACATCATAAAACTTTTCCTCTGTGTTTCCTTCTTGGAGTTTTGTAGTTTTTCCTCCAGTATAATTTTGAATAGGAGTGGTGAGAGCACACCTTGTTCTATTCTTGGTTTTAGGGAGAAGCATTCACTGTTTAACCATTAAACATGATAGTAGCTGTCAGTATGGGTTGATGACTTTCTCTTCAGTTTCTCGTTCCTCATGGTTTTTATCATGAATGGATGTTGAATTTTGTTAAATTTCTTTCTTCATCTGTTGAGATAATCCTATGGGTTTTTCTTTAGTCTCTTGATAGGTTAAATTACACTGATGAATTTTTCATAGGTTAAGTCAACCTTGTGTTCCCAGGATGTACTCCACTAGGGCATGATGTATTAACCTTTTTATGTATTACTAGATTGAATTTGGAGGGCGTTGTTGAAGGTTTTTAACTATGAATTCAGTTTCTTTAATAGATACAGGAATATTTAGTTTATTTCTTTTTCAGTTAGCTTTGGTAATTTGGTTAAGAATTTGTACATTTTACCTAAGTTGTTGAATATAGGAACTTAAAGTTGTTCTCAGATGTTATTGCCTTTTTATCCTTTTAATGTGTGTAGGCTCTGTAGTGGTATTGTCTCTTTCATTATTGATTTCCTCATCTTATTATTCGTTCTTTTCCTATATTTATTTTGAGTTTAATTTGTTCTCTAGTTCCTTAAGAGAGAAGCTTAGGTCATTGATTTGAGAGCTTCTTCCCTCATATGTGCATTTAATATAATAAATTTTTCTCTAAACACTGCTTTGTTGTATTTCACACATTTTGACAATGTTATATTTTCATTTTTCTTCAGTTTAAAATATGTTCTAGTTTTTTTTTGAGACTTCTTTAACCTCTGGATTATTCGGAAGTATGTTGTTTAATTTCCAATTTTGGGGGGGTATTTTCGTGGTTTTTTGTTTTGTTTTCCCTTTTATAGTTTTCAGTCTAATTACATTATGGTCAGAGAACATACTTTTTATCATCTAAGTTATTTACAGTTGTTATGATTTCTTTTATGACCCAGGATAAGGTCTGACTTGGTGAGTACTCCATATCCATTTGAAAAGAATGTGTATCTGCTGTTGCATGGCAATTAGAGTCTGTTGGTTGATGATCAGTTCTGTAAGAGACTGGTGAGAAAGCGTGAGTGACAAGTGAGGAAAAGGATTAGCAAGTACAGCACTTTCAGAAGCTTTGATTTTAAGGGGAAGGGAAAGAGGGATCCTGTTAAAGATGGGAGGGACTGAAGTATATATAAGCGTAGTGGGAAGGAGTCCATGGAGAAAGAGTGGTTGAATACACAGGAAAATGGACTCTGTGTTTTCTTTTTTAGAATTTATTTATTTATCTTTATCTTTTTGGAGAGAGCATGTACGCACGGGAGCGGGGTTGGGGGGTAGGGAGCAAAGGGGGAGAGAGAGAGAGAGAATCCCGGGCAGGCTCCATGCCCAGCGTAGAACCCGACACAGGGCTCGATCACACCACCCTGAGATCATGACCTGAGCGGAAATCAGGAGTCGGATGCTTAACCAGCTGAGCCACCCAGGCGCCCTTCTGTGTTTTCTGAGAATAAGGGGTTCCAAAGTAAGAGCCCTAGGATTTTCCCAAGGAGGAAGGTAGTTTTTCTAGTAAGGTCGGAAGGAAGAAGTACTAAAACCTTTAGTGGCTTTCCTCTCCAACTCCTTTTCTAGGCCTTGGAGGCACTGGGTAATTTTGCTTCTGCCTACCTATCTGACCGTAACTAAGAGCCACCCCCATCTTGGGGACTTCTGTGTTCTGGCTACAGTGCCTTTCTTCACATTCTCTAACCCAGTGGTTCCAGACATTTTCTTAAAAACAGACTTTATTTTAGAGCGATTTCAGGTTCATAGAATTGAGCAGGAAGTAGGGTTCCCATGTGCCCCGCCCCCCCCGTCGCACATGCATGGTTTCCTCTGCTGTCAACACTCTGCACCAAAGTGACACATTTGTTTCAGCCAGTGAACCTATGCTGACACCTCATCGCACCCAAAGTTCAGAGTTTGCATTAGGATCGCTCTTGGTGCTGTAGATTCTATAGATTTTGACAAATGTACAGTAACATGTATTTACCATTAAAGCATCATACAGAATAATTTCACTGCCCTAGAAGTCCTTCTGTTCTGTTCATCCTTCCCCTCCTACTGATCCCTAGCAACCAGTGATCTTCTTACAGTCTCTCTGATTTTGCCTTTTGCAGAATGTCATATAGTTGGCATCATACAATATGTAGTCTTTCCACATGGGCTTCTTTTACTTAGCAAAATGTGTTTAAGTTTTCTCCATGCTTTTTTGTGGCTTGATAGCTGACTTCTCTTTAGCACCAAATAATATTTCATTGTCTGCATGTACCACAGTTTAATTATCCCTTCATTTACTGAAGGACATCTTGATTGCCTCCAAATTTTGGCACTTATGAATGAAGCTGCTGTAAACATCTGTGTACAGATTAAGTTTTCAATTCATTTGGGTAAATACCAAGAAGTGTGATTGCTGGATCGTATGGTAAAAGTATGTTTAGTTTTTTAAGAAGCTGCCAAAGCTGTCTTCCAAAGTGGCTGTTGTTGATTTCTATATTAAATATCAGTAAAGCTTGATTTATTTATTTTTTTTAATTTTTAAAAGATTTATTTATTTATTTGACAGAGAGAGAGCAAGAGAGGGAACACAAGCAGGGGGAGTGGGAGAGGGAGAAGCAGGCTCCCCGCCAAGCAGGGAGCCCGATGTGGGGCTCGATCCCAGGACCCTGGGATCATGACCTGAGCCGAACGCAAACGCTTAACCGACTGAGCCACCCAGGTGCCCCAAGCTTGATTTTTTCAAACAGTTTATTTAAGAGAGAGAGAAAGAGCATGTGCACGCACTCGTGTTCACAGGCAGGGGGCTGGAGGGAAGGGCAGAGGGGGAGGGAGAAGCAGATTCCATGTTGAGCAGGGAGCCCAATGCAGGGCTTGATCCCAAGACCTCGAGATCATGACCTGAGATGAACAAAGACAGACACTCAACTGACAGAGCCACCCAGGTGCCCCTAAAAGTTGATTTTTATTTGTAATTAATTTTAATTTAAAAAGTAAGAGTTCTAGTATTTCCTTCTGACAATGCTATGGATCATCTCACGCCCTCAATTTCGAGAATGCAAGCCCTTTCTTCCCTTGTGGCGTTTGTTCTTCTCTTGTCAGAGGCTCCCCTTTGTATGGCTGCTTTCTTCTCCTCCTACAGGTCTTGGCTTAAATGTCACTGCCATTTTCTGATTGCCCTTTCTAAATTTGTTCTTCTCTTTATTTCTACCATAGTGCCCTGTCTCCTTCGTAGTGCTTTTGTGAAAATCAGTGACATACTTCTCAATTCATGGGTCAAAGAAAAAGTCTCAAAGGAAATCAAAGTATACTTGGAACTGGATGAAAATGAAAAAATAAAACATGTCAAAATTTGTAGAATGCAGCTAAAGTTATGTTGAGAGGGTAATTTATAGCACTAACTGCCTATATTACAAAAGAGGGAAAAATCTCAAATCAATAATCTTAGCTTCCATCTCAAGAAACTAGAAAAACAAAACAAAAACTTCGAAGCAAGCAGAAGAGCAGAAATCACTGAAATTGAAAACAGAAAAACGGAAGAGAATGTTTAATGAAATAGCTGATTCTTTGAAAACATCAGTCAAATCTAGAACAGCTCGTAAAAGTGACTAAGATAAAAAAAAAGGACACAAATTGCTGAGAGTAGGAAGGAGATGGATATAATTGCCATCTTTTATTAGAAGAATATTAAGACCATGCTCTGAACAACTCTGCACGTAAATTTGACCACCGAATTTACATGGGCAGCTCCTTAAAACTACTCCCTGGCAGAACTCAACCAGTATGAAATGGGTAATTTGAATAGTTCTGTAGTTATTAAAGAAATTGAATCCATGATTTAAAACCTTTCGTAAAAGAGGGGAGGCTGAGTGGCTCAGTTGGTTAAGTGTCTGCCTTCGGCTCAGGTCATGATCCCAGGGTCCTGGGATTGAGCCCCGCATCGGGCTCCCTGCTCAATGGGAAGCCTGCTTCTCCCTCTCCCACTCCCCCCGCTTGTATTCCCTCTCTCGCTGTCTCTTTCTCTGTCAAATAAATAAAATCTTTAAAAAGCCCCAAAAAAACCTTTCCTAAAAGAAGTTGGGAACAGGATAAGGATGTCTGCTCTCACCAAGCCTATGAGGTTCTAGCCAGGGCAGCTAGGCAAGGAACGGAAGTGAAAGGTATGCAGATTGGAAAGGAAGAAAGAAAATTGTTCCTGTTTGCAGGTAGCATGATTGTCTATGTATAAACTCCCAAGGAATCTACAGTTAACTGAAATTTATTAACTCCAGAAGCCCTTTTTATTATGTTCCTTCACTGTCTGTTCTTCGAGCTTTTTTGTTGTTGAGTTTGTGGAGGAAGTGAATTCACCCGGAGGCATGTCCTACAGCTTTTTTTTTTTTGAAGAAGTTGAACTGTGCACTTCTGAGACTTTCACTGAATATCTTATGACAGTTTTTCTTAACCACTTGCTAGGGATAGGATAGTATGTGGGATACTTAATAGGATAGTATGTGGGATTCTGTGAGAATTGGGATCATATCCCACAACTAATAAAAGGCCTAAAACTTGAGCTTTAATTGAAGACCGTTGGCACTCTCATTTCACCTCTCTGCTCCTATCAGGTAGTAAGAGGGAAATGATCAAGATAACCGCTCCTGTTTTTTTTTTTTTTTTTTTAAGATTTTATTTATCTATTAGAGAGAGAGCAGTAGCGGGGAGGGAGGGAGGGCCAGAGGAGAGGGAAGGGGCAAGCAGATGCCCCACTGAGGGCAGAGCCTGATGTGGGGCTGGATCCCAGGACCCTGAGATCATAACCTGAGCCAAAGTCAGACGCTTAACCGACTGAGCCACCTAGGTGCCCACCCCTCTCCCCGCCACCTCCCTGCCGTCACTCCTGTTTTCTTGTTTCCACACATCTGTGTATTAATTCACAGTTTTTAACCATTTAGGTATTGTAGTGACAGAACTTTGGGAAGCACTGATGCAGAGTTGTATAAATTAATGTCAGATATGATGGGAATCATTTGAACAATCATTTTCCTTACTATAATGTTTGAGGTATTTATATTGTCCTTATTCTTTCGTATTTGAAATCTGATTTTAAATTATTTCTGCAGAATTATGTGATACATACAATTGAAAAGAAAGATACCCATAGGTGTTACTCACTCACTTTACCAGCCAAGGACTCTCTTTTTATTTATATGGGGAGCAAATCCTGCATTAGCAGCTTTGGTTTTCCTGGTTCTGAGAGAGGATTCTCAGTGCATCTCAACATTTCTGCGTGTCTTAGGAGCAGACCCTGACTGCTTTATTCCTGACTGGTTTTTTTTTTGTTTTTTGTTTTTTGGTTTTTTTTATTTATTTTTTTGAGAGACAGAGGATGAGAGACAGAGAGCATGAGAGGGAGGAGGGTCAGAGGGAGAAGCAGACTCCCCGCTGAGCAGGGAGCCCGATGCGGGACTCGATCCAGGGACTCCAGGATCATGACCTGAGCCGAAGGCAGTCGCTTAACCAACTGAGCCACCAGGCGCCCCTCCTGACTTTTTTTTTAAGTATAGTGAACCTTGGAAGGTGGAGATGGTGACAGAGATGATGGCTTCCTCAGAGCCACCTGTGTGTCACAGAAGGCTTGAGGGCTCTCACTATTTGCACGCCTGTCGCCTACCGCTCTTCATGTTGCCTTGGGGATTGAGGACTCTATGCAAAAAGGAAGGTACTCAAGCAGGAATAGAATGTCTTCTGCCAGCATCCATGAAACTGGCATTCTGATCCCTTAGGTTACAAGTAGAATAAAATCTCAGCCCCCTGAGGGCGTTCTTGATACATTTTACACTTGTTACATGTTCTCTTAGACCTAGAGGAAGGGACACAGATGTAGTAGAGCAGTTAAGCAGCTTGTCTGAGGGCTGGCTGCACATACTTCCTGGCTGAAAGTCGTTCCTCTCTTGAAGGCAGTTTATATAAAATAAAAGCAAATATTGATGTGAAACTTTTACCGTATTAAATATAAATTATTATAATTTTAAATCTTTTTCTTTGGGATTACTAAAATTTATTTATTTAAAAAGATTTATTTATTTATTTATTTATTTTAAATTTTGCTATGTTATGTTAGTCACCATACAATACATCATTAGTTTTTTTTTTTCTTAATGTTTTATTTATTATTCATGAGAGTCGGAGAGAGAGAGAGAGGCAGAGACAGAGGGAGAAGCAGGCTCCCCGCCTAGCAGGGAGCCCGATGCGGGACTCGATCCCAGGACCCTGGGATCATGACCTGAGCCGAAGGCAGATGCTTAACCATCTGAGCCACCCAGGCGCCCCAATACATCATTAGTTTTTGATGTGATCCACGATCCATTGTTTTCGTATAACACCCAGTGCTCCATGCAGTACGTGCCCTCCTTAATACCCATCACCGGGCTAACCAATCCCCCCTCCCCCCTCCCCTCTAGAACCCTGTTTGTTTCTCAGAGTCCATAGTCTCTCATGGTTCATCTCTCCTTCCAATTCCCCCCCCATTTTTCCCTTCCTACTCCTAGTGTCCTCCATGCTATTCCTTCTGTTCCACAAATAAGTGAAACCATATGATAATTGACTTTCTCTGCTTGACTTATTTCACTTAGCATAATCTCCTCCAGTCCCATCCATGTTGATGTAAAAGTTGGGTATTCATCCTTTCTGACGGCTGAGTAATATTCCATTGTATATATGGACCACATCTTCTTTAGCCATTCATCTGTTGAAGGGCATCTCGGCTCTTTCCACAGTTTGGCTATTGCGGACATTGCTGCTATGAACATTGGGGTGCATATGGCCCTTCTTTTCACTACATCTGTGTCTTTGGGGTAAATACCCAGTAGTGCAATTGCTGGGTCATAGGGTAGCTCTGTTTTTAAATTTTTTTTTTTTTTTTAAAGATTTATTTATTTATTTGAGAGAAAGAGAGCATGAGAGGGGGAGAGTCAGAGGGAGAAGCAGACCCCCCGCTGAGCAGGGAGCCCGATGCGGGACTCGATCCCAGGACTCCAGGATCATGACCTGAGCTGAAGGCAGTCGCTTAACCAACTGAGCCACCCAGGCGCCCTGTTTTTAAATTTTTGAGGAACCTCCACAGTTTTCCAAAGTGGCTGTACCAACTTGCATTCCCACCAACAGTGTAAGAGGGTTCCCCAACATTTGTTGTTTCTTTCCCTGTCCATTTTTGCCATTCTAACTGGTGTAAGGTGGTATCTCAATGTGGTTTTGATTTGGATTTCCCTGACGGCTAATGATGATGAACATTTTTTCATGTGTCTGTTAGCCATTTGTATGTCTTCTTCAGAGAAGTGTCTTTTCATATCTTCTGCCCACTTTTTGACTTGATTATTTGTTTTTTGGGTGTTGAGTTAGAGAAGTTCCTTATAGATCTTGGATACCAGCCCTTTATCTGTAGTGTCATTTGCAAATATCTTCTCCCATTCTGTAGGTTGCCTCTTTGTTTTGTTGACTGTTTCCTTTGCTGTGCAGAAGCTTTTTATCTTGATGAAGTCCCAAAAGTTCATTTTTGCTTTTGTTTCACTAGCCTGTGGAGATGTATATTGAAAGAAGTTGCTGTGGACGATGTCAAAGAGGTTACTGCCTATGTTCTCCTCTAGGATTTTGATGGATTCCTGTCTCACATTGAGGTCTTTCATCCATTCCGAGTTTATCTTTGTGAATGGTGTTAGAGAATGGTTGAGTTTCATTCTTCTGCATGTGGCAGAAGAATTTTCCCAGCACCATTTATTGAAGAGACTGTCTTTTTTCCATTGCATGTTTTTTCCTGCTTTGTCAAAGATTATTTGACCATAGAGTTGAGGGTCCATATCTGGATTCTCTATTCTGTTCCATTGGTCTGTATGTCTGTTTTTGTGCCAGTACCATGCTGTCTTGGTGATCACTGCTTTGTAATATAGCTTGAAATCGGGCAACGTGATGCCCCCAGCTTTGTTTTTCTTTTTCAACATTTCCTTGGCGATTCGGGGTCTTTTCTGATTCCATACAAATTTTAGGATTGTTTGTTCCAGCACTTTGAAAAATGTCATTGGAATTTTGATCGGGATGGCATTGAAGGTATAGATTGCTCTGGGCAGCCTAGACATTTTAACAATGTTTATTCTTCTGATCCATGAGCATGGAATATTTTTCCATCTTTTTGTGTCTTCTTCAATTTCTTTCATGAGTGTTTTGTAGTTCCTAGAGTATAGATCCTTTACCTCTTTGGTTAGGTTTATCCCGAGGTATCTTACGGTTTTTGGTGCTATTGTAAATGAAATTGTTTCTCTAATTTCTCTTTCTACAGTTGCGTTGTTAGTGTATAAGAAAGCAACTGATTTCTGTGCATTGATTTTGTATCCTGCCACATTACTGAATTGCTGGATGAGTTCTAGTAATTTGGGGGTGGAGTCTTTTGGGTTTTCCACATAAAGTATCATGTCGTCTGCGAAAAGAGAGAGTTTGACTTCCTCTTTGCCAATTTGAATACCTTTTATTTCTTTTTGTTGTCTGATTGCTGTTGCTAGGACTTCTAGTACTATGTTGAACAATAGTGGCGAGAGTGGGCATCCTTGACGTGTTCCTGATCTTAAGGGAAAGGCTCTCAGCTTTTCCCCATTGAGGATGATATTTGCAGTGGGTTTTTCATAGATGGATTTTATGAACTTGAGGAATGTTCCCTCTACCCCTGTACTCTGAAGAGTTTTAATCAGGAAATGATGCTGTATTTTGTCAAATGCTTTTTCTGCATCAATTGAGAGGACCATATGGTTCTTCTCCCTCCTCTTATTAATGTGTTCTATCACATTGATTGATTTGCAAATGTTGTATCGCGGGGATAAATCCCACTTGGTATCGCGGGGATAAATCCCACTTGGTCGTGGTGGATGATCCTTTTCATGTATTGTTGGATCCTATTAACTAGGATTTTGTTGAGGATTTTGGAATCCATATTCATCAGGGATATCGGTCTGAAATTCTCCTTTTTTCATGAGGTCTTTGCCTGGTTTGGGGATTAAAGTAATGCTGGCCTCATAGAATGAGTTTGGAAGTTTTCCTTCTGTTTCTGTTTTTTGAAACAGCTTCAGTAGAATAGGTAATATTTCTTCTTTGACTGTTTGGTAGAATTCCCCAGGGAATCCATCAGGCCCTGGACTCTTGTTTTTTGGGAGGTTTTTGATCACTGCTTCAATCTCATTACTGGTTATTGGCCTATTCGGGTTGTCAATTTCTTCCTGTTTCAGTCTTGGCAGCTTATAGGTTTCCAGGAAGGCCTCCATTTCATCCAGATTGCTCAGTTTATTGGCATATAGTTGTTGATAATAATTTCTAATAATTGTTTCTATTTCCTTGGTGTTAGTCGTGATTGCTCCCCTTTCATTCATAATTTTATTAATTTGGGTCCTTTCTCTTTTCTTTTGGATAAGTCTGGCCAGTGGTTTATCGATCTTATTAGTTCTTTCAAAGAACCAACTTCTAGTTTCGTTGATCTGATCTACTGTGTTTCTGGTTTCTAATTCTTTGATTTCTGCTCTAATTTTAATTATTTCTCTTCTAATGCGTGGCTTAGGCATCGTTTGTTGCTTTTTCTCTAGTTCTTTAAGGTGTAGAGTTAGTTGGTGAATTTGGGATTTTTCTATTTTTTTGAGTGAGGCTTGGATAGCTACGTATTTCCCCCTTAGGACTGCCTTTGCAGTATCCCATAGGTTTTGGACTGATGTGTTTTCATTCTCATTGATTTCCATGAATTGTTTAAGTTCTTCTTTGATTTCCTGGTTGACCCAAACATTCTTTTTATTTATTTATTTATTTATTTATTTGAGAGAGAATGAGATAGAGAGCATGAGAGGAGGGAGGTTCAGAGAGAGAAGCAGACTCCCTGCCGAGCAGGGAGCCTGATGCGGGACTCGATCCTGGGACTCCAGGATCATGACCTGAGCCGAAGGCACTCGCTTAACCATCTGAGCCACCCAGGCACCCAGACCCAAA
This sequence comes from Neomonachus schauinslandi, assembly GCF_002201575.2. Lineage (NCBI taxonomy): Eukaryota > Metazoa > Chordata > Mammalia > Carnivora > Phocidae > Neomonachus > Neomonachus schauinslandi. Next base: position 105,459,797 of record NC_058413.1, on the reverse strand, counting down.
CATTCTTGAGCAGAGTGGTCTTTAGCTTCCAAGTGTTTGAATTTCTGCCAAATTTTTTCTTGTGATTGAGTTCCAGTTTTAGAGCATTGTGGTCTGAGAATATGCAGGGAATAATCTCAACCTTTTGGTATTGGTTGAGACCTGATTTGTGACCCAGTATGTGGTCTATTCTGGAGAAAGTTCCATGTGCGCTCGAGAAGAATGAGTATTCTGTTGTTTTAGGGTGGAATGTTCTGTAAATATCTATGAGGTCCATCTGGTCCAGTGTATCATTCAAAGCTCTTGTTTCCTTGTTGATTTTCTGCTTAGATGATCTGTCCATTGGTGAGAGTGGAGTATTGAGGTCCCCTACAATTAACGTATTGTTATCAATATGACTCTTTATTTTGGTTAACAGTTGGCTTATGTAGATGGCTGCTCCCATGTTGGGGCCATAGATATTTACAATTGTTAGATCTTCTTGGATAGACGCTTTAAGAATGATATAGTGTCCTTCTGTGTCTCTAATTACAGACTTTAGTTTAAAATCTAATTTGTCTGATATAAGAATTGCTGCCCCAGCTTTCTTTTGAGGTCCGCTGGCATGGAAGATGGATCTCCATTCCTTCACTTTCATTCTGGATTTATCTTTAGGTTCAAAATGAGTCTCTTGTAGGGAGCATATGGATGGGTCCTGTCTTTTTATCCAATCTGCAATCCTGTGCCGTTTTATGGGAGCGTTTAGGCCATTCATGTTGAGAGTGATTATTGAAAGATATGAATTAATTGTCATCATGTTGCCTGTGAAGACATTGTTTTTATAGATTGTCCCTGTAAATTTCTGTTGTCTATGACTCTTGGGGTCTTTCTCCTTAATATTTCTTGCAGGGCCGGCTTAGGGGTCACATATTCTTTAAGCTTCTGCCGGTCGTGGAAGCTCTGCGTCTCTCCATCCATTCCAAATGACAGCCTTGCCGGATAAAGTATTCTTGGCTGCATGTTCTTCTCATTTAGTACCCTAAGTATGTCTTGCCAGGCCTTTCTGGTTTGCCAGGTCTCTGTGGATAGGTCTGACGTTATTCTGATGTTCCTCCCTCTGTACGTAAGGAATCTCTTCCCCCTAACTGCCTCTAAGATGGTTTCCTTGGTTCCAAGGTTTGCAAATTTTACTATTACATGCCGGGGTGTTGGCCTGTTTTCCTTGATCTTGGGAGGGGTCCTCTCTGCCTCTAGGACGCGAATGTTTTTTCATTCTCCAGATTAGGGAAGTTCTCAGCTACGATTTGCTCAAATACATCTTCTAGTCCTCTCTCTCTCTCCACTCCCTCCGGGATTCCAATTATTCTGACATTGGAACGCTTCATGGTGTTACTTATTTCTCTGATTCTATTTTAATGTATTCTGTTGTTTTTCCCTGGCCTCTTCTTTTCCCTTTTTATCTATTATATTGTCTTCCAGGTCGCTTATTCGTTCTTCTGCCTCAGTTACCCTAGCTGTTAGATTATCTAGATTGGATTGGATCTCATTGATAGCATTTTTAAGTTCTGCCAATTCAGCTTTCATTTCTGCCCTTAGAGACTCTATGTTGCCATTGATTGATTTCTCCATTCTAGCCATTGTCTTCACAATTGCTAGCCTGAATTCCATCTCTGACATCTTGGTTATATCTGCATCCATTTGTAAATCTGCAGCATAAGTCATGATCTCTGAGTCTTTTCTGTTTTGAGGGCTCCTCCTCCTAGTCATTCTGTTGATGGGTGTTTGAGGGAATGTATAGAGTCCAAATTATTGACCAGAACCCAAGCAAGATGCACCTGTTTTCTTGGGACCTTAGGGTTGCTGGCCTCTTGTTTTCCCAGCCTGTCTTTTGGGGGAGGGGCCTGCTGCGCTGTTACTCAGGCAACCCTGTTTGGATGGAGTTGCCCTGCACCCCTGTGGCGGGGGATGGGCTCAGCGGGAATCAGTTTTTGGGGCTTTTGTTCTCTGGTGGCTTTCTGCGTCTCTTCCGCGAGTCTGAGCAGAAGAGACCGTTTCCAACCCTCTGCCTCAGAGCAGAGAGATCGCAGTCTGTTCTTCAGTGAGCTCTTCAGGCCGCACCGTCTTCGTTTCTGTCTGTGCTGCTATAAACTGCAGCGGCCTGGGTTATGCGCCCCTCCGCAGCGCTCCCAGGAAGCTCCCAGTTCCTGAGAGCGTGACCCCGCCGCTCTGGGTTTCCGTCCTGGGGGCTGCGCTAGAGTCCTTTCCCCGCCGCTACCGGTTTGCGAGTCTGTGCCCCGTCCCCAGCGTGCGAGGCTGTCGCTCGCCGGTGTAGGATCCCCACGGCCAGGCACCCTCCCGCTGACATTTATCCTCTGATATCTGCCTGTGGAATCACGGCTCCCCGCTTCATACCTCAAAACCAACCGCCTGCGATACTCTGCTTGTAGAGATCCACATCTTCTTACATCTCAGGCTGGTTTCGTGGGTGTTCAGAGTGCTCTGGTAGATATCCAGCTCAATTCTGGGGACCAGTTGAAATAGGGTCCCCTACTCCTCCTCCATCTTTTCCCCCTCCCTAAAAAGATTTATTTAGAGAGTGAGCAAGTGGGCGGCGGCACAGAGAGAGAGAGAATCTCAAGCAGACTCCCTACTGAGTGCAAACCCTGATGCGAGGCTCAGTCCCAGGACCCCAAGATCAAGACCTGAGCCGAAACCAAGAGTTGGGCACTTAACTGAGTGAGCCACCCAGGTGGCCTGGAATATTGAAATTTAAATTAAATCAGGACCTTTAAGTTAAATGCTTCCATAGTTTTCTTTTTAATAACTGATTTTTTTTTTTTTTTAAGAATTGTTCTCTGTGTACTTCAGTCTGTACCTTAAACCTTCGCAAGACATTAATAGAGTTTTAGTGGCTAGAATAATTCATGCTGTGACTAAAGGATGCTGTTCGCAAACTGATGGATTAAATTCCAAATTTTTGGATTTCTTTTCCAAGGCTATTCAGCATGCAAGGTAATCTAATCTCTGTTTGTTTTGTTTTGTATTGAAAACCTGTTTGATCTTCTTGCAAGACAGTGCTTTAGATCCGGTAACTAAAAATGTTACCAATTAAAAAAAAAAACAGAGTGGCCCATTATAATAGAATTAGTAGCTTCCCAAAGAAAGTATCAGTTCTACCACTTCCTGAATATCCAAAGGCAGACAGAACATGAAAATGATGTTCTTAAGTGGAGGATCAGTGTTGCTTATCTAGTGACAGGAAAAGCTAAATGTCCTCTTAGTAGTTTCATTTCCCCCATTTTTGAAGATAGATATACTAAGCAAAAATAAAATAGGAACATATTTTGGAAGTATCAGTGTCTTAGATTTGTGTGACATTACCCCGTCTATCATGTGAAACATTGTATGAATGGTGGTATTACAAATCAGTTTTGTGTCATTTTGCACAGTGTTTCAGTAGTAGAGAGCAGGAAGGATGTGTCAGCATCAAATAAGATCTGTTTGGTTTGTTGCTCTGTAGTCCTACTAAGATTTTTTTTTTTTTCTGAATAGTTCTGAAACTAAGGCTACTGTTACTTGAAGATTAGATTTTTTTTTTCTTTGCAGCATGCAACTTCATAACTGCCTTCAATGTTCATTTTTCTGCCCTGTTATACCAAGCTGAGTCTGTTTATTTTCTGTGACAGACAGGAAAAGAGTTCTGCGGGTCTAAATCACATCTTAGCAGCGTTTATTACCTTCCTCAAGACGTTGGCTGTTAACTTTCGAATTCGAGTGTGTCAACTAGGAGATGAAATTCTTCCTACCTTGCTTTACATTTGGACTCGACATAGACTTAACGATTCCTTAAAAGAAGTAATTATTGAATTATTTCAATTGCAAATTTATGTGCATCATCCAAAGGGAGCCAAAACCCAAGAAAAAGGTATAAAAGTTTTTGCTGTTTTGAATTTGCTTCTTCATTGATACATAGAGGCTTAAGTATGAAATTTGTATTTTGTAGGAGGTTATGACCTTCCTCTCGATTGCTGTGCTTGGTAATAGTATTAGTCTCGAGGATGTTTCTCACACCTTTTTTTTAAGAATTTGAAGCTGTGGTAGCAAATCCTGTCATGCCCTACCATTTGTTTAGTACATTCGTAAGTACTCTGAGGAACACAGATAAATAGGAGACACTGTTCCCTCTAGGAGCTGATTATGCAGCAATAGTTAGGTGCTGAAAGGAATTACACAGACCAGAGTGTAAACGAGTTTAGAAAAGCCAGGGACTTACGTGTCTACATACTGCTTTTATTAGGAGGTAAACAGATAAATGTGGACTGCAAACAGATGAGTCAGTTCCTCAGGAAGATGTGTTCATACTGCCTTAAACCTCATCCTTAATCCAGGTCCCTGTTTCCTGGAAAACCAGAAATGAATGACTTCTCCTCCTTTGATACCTTTATGTTTGTCTTTTACCAAGAGGGTATTGCTTGTTAATATGTAGTGCATATTTGAAAGTGGCTAAGAGAGTAGATCTTAAAACTTCTCATCAGAAAGAAAAAACTTTTTTTTTTTGTAACTATGTAAGGTATGTTAACCAGATGCATTGTGATCATTTCACAATGTATACAAATACCAAATAATTACATTGTACATGTGAAATTAATGTTATATGTCAGTTATACCTTAATTAAAAAAAATCTTAAAAATCTTAGGTGATGTAGCTTCACTTAGTGGACAGGAATTTTATTGGGTGCAACTGGAACCGGATGGGTTCCCTCATGCTCACACTGTGTTTACCTTTGGGTCTGTGCTGGCCTTCGGACAAATTCGTCATGGCTTGTTTAAGGCCCTTGTTAGGAAATCAAGCTACACTGAGAAATAGCAGATAAAATGGAGAAAAACCGTGAGAGCCAATTTTTTTTCAAAAGTAGCTGTCTATGTTTAATGGGCTTTCCTCATGTAGGAAGTTAGATGTATTTGCAGCCCATGAAACCACTGTAAGTCAAAGAATGTTGGATTTTTCTTAGGTTTTCGTCTTTCACACAGCTCCTGTCAGGATGAAGATCAGGCTTATTCAGGAGATGACATGATACGTTTAGGGTTTTATTTAACTGTATATTTAGGATGAATTGAAAAGTGGCAGGATGATGAGTCTGCCAGAAACACTCATGTAGTTTTAGGCTACACTAATAGATTTACGGTTCTCTGTGAGAAGTAATAGCTCCTTTGTTACCCATACCAGTCAGATCACAGTGGGTGTATCATGTCCACCAGATTTTGTAGAGTCACCATTTCAAGAGGGACATAAGTGGACTGGTGTGTGTTTAGGGATAGATGACTAGAATGAGGAGAAGTCTGGGTAACGTGTTTGTACGCTAAAGGAACTAGTGATGTTTTTCTCTTAATGACATATAGAGAACTTGGTCCTTATATAAATGGTGGGACATATTAATTGTATTTGCTTCAGGAGAGAAAAAATTAAGGTTTGATTGGGATTTTGATGGAGTTGATTAGAGAAAGTTAGATCAGATTATAGAAGAATTTTATAACAGATACAGGTAACTGAGTGTGAGCCGGACACCGTTACAAAGGGGAGCCTGCAAGGATATTGTCTGAAGAGGCCCTAGTACAGAATGGATGGTTGGACCAGTTTTCACCTTAACAGCTGAATGGTTCTTTGGGAGTTGGCAGTGCAAGTGGAGAGTATATGTTAAACTGTATTTTAATTTTTTGAATTACAGGTGCTTATGAATCAAGTAAATGGAAAAGTATCTTGTATAACTTATATGATCTGCTAATTAACGAGATAAGTCATATAGGAAGCAGAGGGAAATATTCTTCAGGATCTCGTAATGTTGCTGTCAAGGAAAACTTGATTGAGTTGATGGCAGATATTTGTCACCAGGTATAGTAGGTCTTGTCACATTTGGAAGTTTTCCATTAGTTTCCCTTTTAATGGGTTTTGTAAACGTGTGCTCTGATAAAAAGCCTTGTAAAATTACTTTGTATATGTAACTGTTTCTTTCAAAACTCTGTATTTGGAATTGCTGTTCTGACTTAGTAACTATTTTGCACATATGAACTTAGTGAAAACTAGTGATGAATTTTTTTTTTAAGATTTTATTTATTTATTTGTCAGAGTGAGAGAGTGAGCCAGCACAAGCAAGGGGGAGCGGCAGGGAGAGGCTGGCTCCCCACTGAGCAAGGACCCTGGGATGATGACCTGAGCTGAAGGCAGATACTTAACTGACTGAGCCACCCAGGCATCCCTGAACTCTTCATTCCTAAAAGATGGTCTATAGGAAATCAGATTATCCTAACCCTAATGTTTCTTGTTTTTTCTTTTTTTTTCCCCTACTGAGTTAAAAATCACATAGCATAAAATTTACTTTTATTTTTAAGGTTTTATTTATTTATTCGAGAGAGGGGGAGAGAGAGAGAGAGAGTGAGCATGAGCAGGGGGAGGGGGAGAGGGAGAAGCAGGCTCCCTGCTGAGCGAGAGCCCAATGCGGATCTCGGTCCCAGGACCCTGGGATCATGACCTGAGCCGAAGGCAGAAACTTAACTGACTGAGCCACCCAGGCGCCCTAAAATTCACTATTTTAAAGTGTACGGTTGAGTGGTTTTTAGTATTTTCACTGTGTTGTACAAGCATCACCACTGTCTAATTCCTGAATATTTCCATCGCCCCCAGGACAGACTATGTACCTGTTAGCGGTCTTTAGCAACCAACCAGTAATCTACTTTCTGTCTGTTGATTTGCCTACTTTGGACATTTCCTAGAAATGGAATGAAACAACATGTAGTCTTCTTTGCTGCTTTCACTTAGCACAGTGTTTTCAAGGTTCATCCATGTTGTGCCGAGAATCACTAGTTCATTCCTTTTTATTGCTGGATAATACTCAATTGTATGGATATATTATATTTTGTTTACCCATCTATCAGTTGATGGCTTAATGTTTCTTAAGTAAAACTTTCTTTTTCCTCCTCAGAAATTTGGTTAATATCTTGGGTAATTTCACTTGTCAGATATTTTCTTAATGGTAAATATGTGATATAATCCCATTTTTTTATCAAAAGAAATTTTAAATTTAATCCCATTGAAAACAGATTTTTGCTTTACTTTTAGATGTCTTAGTGCAAATGTTTCTGGGAAATAAAAGTAATAACATACTTGGTAATATCTGTTTTCTAGAGAGCTACTATAGTCATACAAGGTGTTTGTTACTGTGTTATCATATTTATGTATTTCTGTAATTTATTACTCTTGCTCTGTGACTTCCCTGTGTCTTCATTTGAGGAGGAACATTTTTTCCCTCATGAAGTATTAAAAAACAGAATCAGTGTGGGGAAAAAAAAGATTTTCTTTTTGTTATCTTACAGATTTTTAATGAAGATACTAGATCTTTGGAGATTTCTCAGTCTTACCCTACCACTCAAAGAGAATTTAATGATTACAGTGCACCTTGCAAAAAGAAGAAAATAGAATTAGGCTGGGAAGTAATAAAAGATCATCTTCAGAAGTCACAGAGTGATTTTGATCTTGTACCTTGGTAAAATGTTACTGTTTTCTCTTCCACTGTCATTTTAGTCTCATTTAGTTTTTCTGACAAGCCCTCCAGTAGAACGGCCTCACCATAACTAGGTCAGTTGTCCACTCTGAAACCAGTCCCTGGTGAAGGGGAAGGTGCTTGCCAGGACCTCTGGCTATCAACCACCAAGGCTTATCTGCTGGAGCCTGGGCCAGGGGCCACCTTTCCTAAGCAGGTAGCCTTAGCAAGGAAGATGGGAGGATGGCTGCCTAGCAGGCATGGAATGCGCTGAGCTGTACATCTCCACATGAAGAGACTTTAGCATATATAGCACCTTCTAGTAGAAGTAGATGAGGAAGAAATTAAAGATGGCTTTCAAAAATCATAGAATAATTTGGACCTCGTGCCACAGTAAAAGGTTGCCTTTTTTTTTTTTAATTTGCCATGTGCAGCATACACAGTTATTCAAATGATTAAATAAATTGTGGTGTTCTGTGATATCACAAAATATTAGATCTGGTAGGGATCTTTAGAATTCATCCAGCTCAGCCTGTTTGCTTTATTACCAAAAAGAAAACGAAACTGGGAAAGGTTAAGCAGCTTGCCCAAGGACAGTTACAAGTTTGTAGATGATAGTCAAACTCGTGTGATCCGTGCCTTGATTTTTACCATGTTGATGTCATATTTAAATATAACTGAGTCGTGAAGGGGGGGGGAAGCATCTTGATTTAGATACCTGTTGCTTAAGTTCATGTTTCTTTTATATGATGGAGGATCCCTATTTCAGATTCTTCAGTTTTTCCATTTTGTCAGGGGTTATTTATTGAATACGTGCATTAGAGATACAGGAATGAATAAGGTGAAGTTCCTCTTCTTGAGTAGTTCACATTCTAGAGAACTTATAGCAGATACTTATTGAATTAACTGAATGTCTAGGAAAAACAGTTGTTTGGGTTTTTTTTTTGTTGTTTTCTTGTTTTGAAGGAATATTAATGGTGGCTGAAGAGCAAGGATGGATGTGATAACTCAGAAGTAGAAAATTGTAAATAAGTTTAGTTTTGTTTTTAAGTAGGCTCCATGCCCAGTGTGAGGCTTGAACTCATGATTCTGAGATCAGGAACATGCTCCACCAACTGAGCCAGCCAGGTGCCCCTAATTTAGTTATTCCTCAAAGTTTTTTTATAAGGGGAATATGACAACTCACCTACCTAGCCAGAAAGTTGTCATTCTTCCTGCCACTTTAGGAAGTAGGGATTAAAAAATATTAAAAGCCAGTTTATTTTTAGAATGGTATGGAAAATAATGATGGTGATACTCTAGGATATTGTAAGGGTGCTATGTCTATATATTTGTTTTAGTTTGTTAATGGAATTGAATAATTTTCAACTTAATTATCTTTTTATTTTTTGTAGGTTACAGATTACAACCCAGTTAATATCAAAATATCCTTCAAGTTTCCCTAACTGTGAGTTGTCACCATTACTGATGATACTATACCAGCTCCTACCTCAACATCGACACGGGGAGCGCACACCGTATGTGTTACGGTGCCTTACGGAAGTTGCGTTGTGTCAAGGCAAGAAATCAAACCTAGAAGTCTCACAGAAGTCAGATTTATTGAAATTCTGGATTAAAATTTGGTCTCTTACCTTTCGTGGTATAAGTTCTGAACAAATACAAGCTGAAAACTTTGGTTTACTTGGAGCTATAATTCAAGGCAGTTTAATTGAGGTTGATAGAGAATTCTGGAAGTTATTTACTGGGTCAGCCTGCAGACCTTCATGGTAAGTTGACTGTGTATTGTAAGAGATTTACATACAGACATGTATACTTTTTTTCTTCTGGTTTCATAGTTTGTAACTTGAGGTGACAATATGTTAAATTTGATTTTAGATGTTTCTCTTGTTTGTCCAGGGAGTCTTAATAAGTAAATAAATGTAAATTTAGTTTCAAGTGTAGAGATTACTAAGGCCAATTTTAAAGAATTAAATGTTTAAATTTCTTTTTTCTTTAATTGCATATTAAGTACTTATTGTTCAGTATCCATAAAAAAATTCTTTTTGGTAGTGCTACAGACAGTTACGGTAAGAGAGAGTTCTTCTCAAACGTCATCAGACTTCTGACAATTTTTTGTGTTCATTTCTTTAGTAGACGTTCACTCTACACTTAGACGTGTCAGGCATTGTCTTAAGCATTAGTAGCAGCTCGGTGGTAAATAAAATAGACAAGGTCTTTCTACCTCAGAAAGCTTATTTTTTAGCAAAGAGGATGGTTACCAAATTTGGAATGAGTGAAAAGCTTGGAGCTATGACCTGCAGTGACACAGGGACACTGAGGCCAGAAACTCAGTCTGCTATTGAACAAGAAATTAGAATCCTTCTCAGGGACTTGAACGAACTCGCGAAGCGTATCTTGGAGACTTAGGCAAAAGAGCGTAAGCATCAGGCAGAAGCTTTACTAACTGTGAGACCTAGGATGCCAAAGAGATTCAAGTTGTTTTTGAGGGAAAGAAGTTGGAAGTGAGCTGGTGACCCTTAAAATGGATGCATTGCTGGTGTTCCTGCAGGAATATATAAGTAGCACTTCAGGTGTCTCCTTTTGCAGTACTTTTCTCCCATTCTTGACTCTCCCATTCTGTCGCTCAAGGGTGTGAAACACTCTGTCGGTCTTTTGTCACACTTGGTCTACTTGTGGTTATTCTCATGATGCTACCTATTGCAGATCATCGACCCATAGCCACTGTGTTAAAGAAAATAAAGAACTTTTAGTATTGAAAAAGGGAAAGAGCTGATCTTTAACAGCGGCCGTGCTTGGCTTTGTTGTAGTCCTGCAGTTTGCTGCTTGACTCTGGCAATGACCATCTGTGTGGTTCCTGAGACTGTAAAAACAGGAGTGGAGCAGAGTACATGTGAAGTAAATAGAAGTTGTTCTTCAAAGGAGCTGATGATGAAATGGCTCTTACTCTCTCAGTTAGAGGACGACTTTGAGGACCGCACAGAGCTGCCTCCAGTTCTTCACAGGTAACTTAAGCTCATTAGCACTCTGCTGTTGTGTGTTGCAAGGTACTCTCGATGATTTGATACCAGGTGGCTTTTTTTTTTACAGTGGTAATGCAGCATTTCTCAGCGAATACTTTGTCCTTGTGTCTGCTGAGACAGTAAGAATAAGGGAATTAGAATTCTTTGAGCACTTATGTGTTTTTTGTGATTTTCTGTGAATAGGTTCGTCTGAACATATATCTGATGCAGATGTATCCTGGAATCATAATGAGAGTATGTTCTGGGTGATGGGTGTTCAATTAATGGGGGGAGGACGCTAGAGACAGACAGAATGAGGCTTAAACACCAGGGGGGGGGAGCAGCTTGCCCATTTAACCTTTCCACAGCTGGTAGCTGGGACCAAACGACTGCAGGACAGACCTTTGGATCCTAGTGCTTTTGCTTTAATTTCATAATCTGTTTATTTTTTTTTTTAAAGATTTTATTTATTTATTTGCGACAGAGAGAATGAGAGAGACAGAGAGCACATGAGAGGGGGGAGGGTCAGAGGGAGAAGCAGGCTCCCTGCCGAGCAGGGAGCCCGATGCGGGACTCGATCCCGGGACTCCAGGATCATGACCTGAGCCGAAGGCAGTTGCCCAACCAACTGAGCCACCCAGGTGCCCTCATAATCTGTTTATTTCAGAAATGATTTTTAAAAATTGGGTAAGTCTGCTGTCAGGAAGTATTGAAAATGATAGTAACATAAAATGTCTGCTTCTTAATTCTTGTTTTAGATGTTCAAAAATTCAGTACAGATGAAAGAAATTTTAATTTTGGATCCAGTTTTTAGAGGTCAGGATTTATAGCCAGACATGGATGTGTAAGGTTAAAGAATGCTTTGAATGGCTTTTGGTCTTCTAAGTGAAGATTTTTTTTTTTTTTCCTTTGTAGTAATTTTCCTCATCTTGCAGTGGAGAAAATTCTTGTGAGTCTCACTGTGAAAAATTGTAAAGCTGCAATGAATTTTCTCCAGACAGTGCCAGGATGGTATGTTACCTAATAGAGTTCTGTGGTGTTTTAAGTTATGGCTTTAATTACAAAGATAATCATTTTAGCAGAATAGTAGCTACATTTTAAAAATTATGAACTAAGTTGATCAGTTTAAAAAAAAATCACACCTATTAGCCTATTAGGGCTATTAGGGAAAAGCTGTTTTTTAATTCATGATAGTAATCTGCAGCTACAATTTTTGATCCAGTTGACTGTTTTTTCATGCTGTGTAGTATAGCTTGTGACATTTGCCACTGGAAGATAGAGAATGATTATGATGGAAGGTTAGGAATGAGTTCTTTAACGATATGATACATTTTTATATGTCAAGTAAAATCTATTAGCTTTAAAACTAATGGTAATAGAGGATAGGGAAAGTAAAAATAAATCTAAAAACCTCATTTTAGTTGATTGACTCAAGAGGCCTATGTTTATCACTGTGGCTGAAAATGACTCACTGGCATGAAGATTCCTAATCTCCCTGGAGAGGGCAGAGGATGAAAAACTCCCTTCATTTTGGAGAAATCAACAGGCAAAAAGGAAAATGTTTTCAGATAATGTTTATCTTAGTGTTTATGCCTGGTGTTATTAATGTTTTTTTTTAATACTTTCTGAATTTCCCTTGGAGATTGTAACTTGAATGTTTTCATCCGTTAATAAAATTTGCTACCACATAATGAAATCTGGTACAAGTAGCTATCAATCCCAAAGAAGAGCAGCATTTAAAAGAGTAATCCATTAACTATATAAGCACTGTGTGAATAACATAGACGCTAAGTTACTGTGTTCATTTGTAATACATTGCTGCCACGTGGAGGTGAAGCAGTTGGTCATTCCATTATAAATTTAAGATCTTACTTTCTTGAAGTGAACAACACCAAAAAGATCAAGGAGAGCCTTCATTCTCAGAAGTTGAAGAACTGTTTCTTCAGACAACTTTTGACAAGATGGATTTTTTAACCATTGTGAAAGAATGTGCTGTAGAAAAGCACCAGGCCACTGTAGGCTTTTCTGTCCACCAAAACCTCAAGGAATCACTGGATCTCTATCTCCTGGGATTATCAGAACAGCTTTTAAATAACTACTCAGCTGAGGTGAGATTTTCAGAAGAAATGTCTTTGACTCAACTTCGGTGGACGCTTAGAAGGAGAAACAGGCAGGAAGGGCCCTAAGGATGATGAGACGCTTGGTTTAAAAAACAAAGTGACAGTACAGTGCGTACAAATAGGGAAAACTTAGCATGAAAAAAGGAAAACCCAAAAAGAATAGTTTGTGTTTCTTTTGTACCAGGAATTCTAGTAGACATTAAATAAGTAGAATTCCTTGTGTAGGTTAGTGGGGAATAGTAATAGTTTTGAGCATAGGGATTCTATGATGAGAAAGAACCACTCAGTACAGAGAAGGGAGATGTTACAATAACAGGAAAGGACATCATTTAAACTGATCTAATAGATTTTGGTGACACTTGAAAAGGAAGAAGTGATTAATAAAATGTAATAGAGGAACCAGCAGTCACCCATATTTTGGAGGTCACTAGTAATTTCTCATAAATCATTTCCTTTGCTTCTTAAGATCACAAATTCTCTTTGTGTGTGCTGTTCTCTTGCCAAAACTCTCATTTCTTTTGACATGAGGTAAATGCCTTTCTGCCCATTTCTGTGTGTTCAAATCATCCAAATGTCAAAATCCTGCTAAAAGCCTTTCTTAGATAATCTCAGCCATGGTAATTCATCTTTTAATTTTCACAGTACTTAGTATTTCTTTTTAAAGTGAGACTTAGCATCTTCCTTGTACTGTGGGTATTTGTATGTTTTATACACAAATGTCTCAGACCATGCTTTAAGCTCATTAAAAAGCATAAATATTTTTATTAATCTTTGTATATTCCACAACACCTTGTTATATGGTAAATGGTAAAATATTTGTTGAATAAAATAAAATCTGCAAGTTACTCAGTGGAGTGAATTCAGTAGCCAAAGAGGATGACCCAGAGAACCAGAGACAGTATACCTTATCCTTAGTTACTGGCATTCTCCTGGGTCACAGTTGTAACCATTTTGTAATACGGTCTTCTGTGTTTTCCCCTAAAATGCCATTTCCTGCCGTATAGGAACAAAACAGTCTGAAAATCTTATTTTTCTGTGTAGTTAGAAATTTGTAAATAATTTTATAAAATTGGCTATGTGGTATCTACTTGCAAAAATTGTGCTGGTTTCTGGAGTCTAAAAAGCTTAATAAATCAAGGTTCTTATCCTTCAGAAGGTCAAAATGTCATTTTAATATCTCTTTATATGAATCTGATTTCTGCTCGTGTTCTAAGAGTTACAGACTTATTTGTCTACCTTTTTTTTTTCTTTCCTCCCCTACCTCAAATGTGAAGGGCCTATGTGTGCAGTACTCTGCACCACTTTAAGAGGAGAGAGATACCTAACCTGGCCATTAGGAGATAACTTCTTTTTTTTCCTGAGACTCCTAGTTACCATTCTGCAGGGGTCTCTTAGATGTTCATAGAGATAATCAGAAACATGCCACTATTAACTACGTTAACTAAATTTGTTTCTTAATATGTACATAAATTTATTCTTACAAAAGATAATCGTGGAATACTCAAAATTATTTATGGAACGAGTATTTTTTTTATTTTTTGTTTTACTTTAAGACTACAAATGCAGAAACACTTATCCGGTGTTCCAGTCTTTTGGTGGGTGTTCTTGGCTGCTATTGTTACGTGGGAGTAATAGCTGAAGAGGAAGCATATAGATCAGAACTATTCCAGAAAGCCAAGGTATGAAAATTTATTCTATTAAAGTTTTGGATAAATTTGAATGAAGAATATTCCTGGGGAAAATTGGTATACTTGCTTGGAAAAACAAAACTTTTACATAGGTTAGCTCTTTCTCTTTCATTTATGCCATCTGAGAGAAATGATACTATCTGTCCTTCTTTAACATTTGCAGTTATTTTAAGCCAAGTATAAATAGAATAATTCAAATAATATCACATTAAATTTAATCTTACTAACAAAAATACTGATTTTTATGGGCACTTTTAAAAGTTTTTCCTGTGGGACGCCTGGGTGGTTCAATCAGTTGGGCTTCTGCCTTCGGCTCAGGTCTTGATCTTCAGTTTCTGGGATCAAGTCCCTGCTGAGCAGGGAGCCTGCTTCTCCCTCTCTCTCTGCCCCTCCCCCTGCTCGTACTCTCTTACTCTCGCTCTCTCTGAAATAAATAAATAAAGTGTTAAAAAAATTTTTTTCCTGTGATCGATTGTCCTAAAGAATCCTTGATTATTGTTATACAGGTAGGCTCTAAGTGTGAAACTTTTTTTCATCTTTGAGTGCTGTTCAGTCAGTGGTAGGATTTGTAAGGATAAGGGTATAAGATAGGTCATTTAAAAAATTGTTCCCATGATTTTTAATTACACTGTATAACCAAATATAACTGTTTTTTTTTTTAAGATTTTATTTATTATTTGTCAGAGAGAGAAAGAAAGAGCAGGGAGAGGGGGAGGAGCAGAGGGAGAAGCAGGGGGAGAGGGAGAGGGAGAAGCAGGGGGAGAGGGAGAGGGAGAAGCAGGGGGAGAGG